>NW_019100913.1:1382716-1531356 GCF_001856785.1 Myzus persicae | reverse complement strand
TTGTTTTCTGAAATCACCAAGCTTATTAAATTAATTTTAACAATACCAGCATCTGCAGCGACTGCTGAACGTTCTTTTAGTGCATTGAGAAGACTAAAAACATATCTGAGGTCCACAATGACCCAAAAGAGATTAACTCATTTGATGATTTTACACGTTCATAAGTCTATGACAGCAAAAATTGATTTGAAGTTAATTGCCAAAGAATTTGTTTCCAGAACTTCAGAAAGGAAATCAACATTTGGAAATTTTTATTAATTTTATAGGTAATTCTTTTTAAAAAATAACCTTTGTGAAGTTTATTTTATTATTTTTATTTTATATTTATTTATATAATGACATTTTGTTACTTTAGAATATACCTTAAGGACTAAGGTAAGAATTAAATACATTTTTTAAATTTCATTTATTTATATTTCTGTATAATATATTGTTACTTTTGAATACAACTTCAGGTATTTATTTATTATTTTTATTTTATATTTATTTAAATATTGACACATTGTTACTTTAGAATATAACTTAAGGACTAAGGTATAAATCGAATACATTTTTTATATTTCATTTATTTATATTTCTGTATAATATATTGTTACTCTTGAATACAACTTCAGGTATATAGTAAATATATTTCTTTTAAAACTTATTTATTATATTTATTTAGATACTGTTTAACTGTTATTTTAACTTTAGGTATAACGTAAATATGATTCATGTTTTGTTTCAATATATAAATGTATAAATTTAATCATTAAATTTATACATTTATATGTTGGTAAACTTTTGCTATGTTAAACTAGCTGGTAAACTTTTAAATAAAAAAAATATATATACATATATTTATGTATATACCTATATATTAAACTACCTATATTAACGTTAAAAGAATAAAATAATAAGAAAGGTTTTCTGTTATCAATTACAAATAAATATATTATAATAGTTGTTAGGTTTTTTTTTATGTTTTGCCCCCCCTTATGAAAAATAGTTCCTGCGCCACTGTTAATGTTTCACCCAATGTATGTGGTTTCTTTTGCTGAGCCACCATAAAGGCGATGTGATATGAAGTTTCAATAATTTTTTCATTATTCTGTTGAAATTCTCCGGTTCTGTCAAGTTTCATTTTATTTAAAGAATTTTTTTTAGCAACAAAAAACTCTTTAGGTTTTTCTTTTAGCATCGGATGAGCTGTGGTTAAATGTCGTTCTAGTTGTCTTGTTCGGAGAGCATCGTTACTTAACACAACGTGACAAATAACACACTGTGGCATTTGGATACCATCCTTTTGAATGAACGTGAAACCAAACTTTATATAATCGTCGTTATACAATCTTATTTTCTGTGGAGCCATTATTTTTACGTATGTACACTCGCGACGACTACGTACTACGATACTACGTGCAGTATGCGACTGCAAAACGAAACTAAATCGAGTTTAAACTAATCTAATAGCATTTTCCCTAACATCCTTTTATCGTTCCGATTAATTTACAGCTGATAACGTAGCATAAAACTATTTATAGTCATTATCGGTTATCCATTATTGATACCCGAGAACGGATAAAGAGAACCAGTCTACTAATTTTATTTCTCTACGTTTTAAAATAAAAAAAATGTAATCAATAAAAATTGTCTTTCGTAAAAACTGCTTGCGCCTCCCCAGCAATGTGTACACGCCCCCCAAGGGGGGCGTGCCCCCCAGTTTGGGAACCAGTGGTTTATACGAATGATGTGCAAGCATACATGTTATGCGTGCACGGTATACATGTAGGTACTCATATTTACCTCAATGGGTTCAAGGTATATAGGTACAGTGTATTTGTAACATAACATTTACAATTTACATAATAACTAAATAATACAAAATTTGTTGCATTTGGTATTTTTCTCCTCAAATTCTAGACTATTGTACCTTGGACAGAAATTAATTTTATTCGTGGTATAAGCTCATATTTTAAGCTATTCTTGGTGTATTCTATAATATTTAGTATACAATTTTTATACATTTTTAATTATTTGCATACCACAAGGTCGTATAGTACACTTCGTTTGATGCTGAATTTTGAATCATAAAATATATATTTCAAGCTGTATATGAAATATGGATGCATAATATCGTAGTTGTCGAATAATATAAATAGTTTATACAATTACTATCGTGTGAGAAAATTAAAACATACGTGACGTTCGCATACCCGCAACTGCTAAGACCAAAAGTGCTATTGATCGTCTTTTTTAAGTCGTTCATATTGTTACAGCGAATTTCAGTCTGCCTAGGATAACTCGTCAAGCAATGCTCCATTATATAGTGTAAAGTTAAGTGTAAATAATAATAATAATAATAATATAAGAATATGCATGCATATATAATATATATATATATATAGCATATAGGTACATTTTAATTAGCAAAAATGATTTAAGAACTCTTTAATAGCGTTCTAATCATTGAAACAAAAGAACATATTATTAATTTATTACCGTTACAAGTTAGTCACAATAATAGGTAGTAAAAATACACATTTTCACACTTGCACAAAAACTTACATTTATTAGCCATTGCCCGTTAAATCCCATAAAAACAAATCTTATTTTCTAATTATTTGTTGTCGATATGAATTTATTATGACTGTTACAACAGTTTGTTCCTGCATTTATACATGTATGAATATTGACTATATATACACGATATAAACCCGGATCGATTTCCTTCAGAAAAGAAGAAATAATTAGTATAATACTACCTACGACAGAACTATCGTAACACCCAACTAAAAGAAATAATAGTAATAATAATTATCACCCAAGCTCAGATATTGTAGGAGTAAATGCATATATTTGGCATATTTCTTAATTTTCATACGTATGATGTAATGCATTTTTAATATTTTCCAAAAAAATTATTTTTCTTTCTTAACCTATGTATATTTTAGATGAAATTGAATATAAAACTTAATATTAGTTAACGTAGGCATTTTTATTGTCACCATAGAGCTAATTATTATAGAAAATATTGATGGTTGAATACAATAACTTAACAGGTATAGGTATTACCAAACATTCGTATTTAACTTCATCAAATACTAAAAATATAACTATTTTTTCAGTTCAATACAATTTCAAAATGGCAACCAATTTTCCGTCATATTATAATTTATAAATTTATTAAATTTATTGTTCTATATTTTCCATTTGTTTTTGTGCATATTAATGGCAACACGAGATGAGATGTTCCTTTATTTTTTTAATTTTGAATAATTATTATGCATTTTTACTCATTTTTAGCATAATATTTGACATTTATTCCAATTTTTCATACATATATATCGCCTTTTTTAGCTCCTAAATAACTTCCAATCCCTATTAATAACAATAAAACACGGTTTCATATTTTGTCTATTCTATCCCCATCACTCCATAATTATGTCACTATACCTATGTACTGTACAGTATGTCCCAAAAGTCCCGTATCACCCTTAATATCTCCATGTAGAATCACTATATTTAAACGCGGTTTTTTTTACAGTACTAAGTATGAAAATTCTGATTGAATGGCATAAAATTCATTTTTTTTTTTAAAAAATTCAAAAATTTTCAAAAAAATTTTTTACGCATTTAAGAATTTAAAATTTTTAAGATAGCCATTTTGTTGAACATATTTTTTAAAACAGTTCAAAAAAAAAAAAAACTAAAATTAAATAAAAATTGACCAAGTTAGAGCAGGTTATGTTTTTGAATAATTGTAGTAAAAAAATCAATTATTGTTTCACATTTCAATAATGAAATATCTAATTTCAACACACGACAATACTTTTGCATTCCTAATTAAAGTTTTGATTTGAATAGAAATAAAAATAGCCGTGTTATATCGTTTGCTGAACAGTGAAACTGGTTACCTATTTTTAAGTATTTTAATTATCATGAAGTGAACCTAAAGTTACGGTATTGGACATAATCTTACAGTTATAATTAATGCGATTTATAATAAAGATAGAGCTAGTTGAGTAGAGTATGTTTATAAATAATTGTAATAATAGTTATGTAGGTATGCTGTTTTTAATGGTAATCTGTAAACATCTAATTATTAGTGAAGCTTTTAGGAAAGATTAAAATTAAAATTCAGATAACATTTTTAAACTTGATTGCTAAAAGAAAAAAAAGATTTTATTACATAAAAATGAAAATAATTCATTACATTTATATTTTTATAAATGTTCGAAATGACCTCCATTATTTGCAACACAGAGTTGAAGTTTTTCGACCCAAGCGTTCTTAACATTTCCTAATGTCTCGGGTAAGATATTTTGAATATTTTGTTCAATTTTATGACGAAGATCAGGCAATGAACACGACGGATACACAAAATTTTTTAAATAACCCCATAAAAAAAAATCCATCGGTGTTAAATCGGGGGACCTAGGTGGCCAAAGCACTGGACCCCTTGTTCCCATCCATCTTCCCGGGAAGTGCTCATCCAGCCAACCTCTCACAATATTTGAATTATGTGCTGGTGCACCATCTTGCATAAAAATTGGCTCTATTCTGTTTGTATTAATTAACTGAGAAATTATTGGCCACACACTTTCTTCTAATAAATCTCGATACTTTTCTCCGTTTAAATTACCTTCTATAAAAAAGGGTCCAATGATCTGCTTATTCCAAATTCCACTCCAAACATTTATTTTTTCTATATTTTGGGCATGAAATTCTATGGATTCATGTGGGTTTTCGTCAGACCAGTGATATGTCCAGTGTCTACTTGTTTGTCCATTTCTAATAAAAGTAGATTCATCAGTAAAAATTAATTTATCTATAAATAGTGGGTCCTGACTGATTCTGTGTAATGCCCATTCACAAAATTGTAAACGCCTTTCTTCATCACCCGCATGAAACTGTTGAACAAATTTTGTTTTATATGCTTTTATTTTATTTTTTTTGAGTATTCTATGAACGGATGATTTGCTCAGTCCAGCCTCCACGCACCTATGACGTACGGATAATTTTGGAGCTACAGCTACACTTCCAAGAATGTTGATGGTATTATCTACGTTTGTAACACTTTGAGATCTACCTGACCTATTTCGTTCATTGACATTACCTAAGAGTTAAAATTAAGTTATTAAAAAAATTAAGAAATAAATAAAATAATTCAATAATAGATACACAGCTTAACACCCACTACCTAATATCTACGTGATATTTAGCTTAGTGTAGGAAAAAATTAATTTCTTAGAAATATGTACAGTGGACACCACGTCACTTATAAGACTTATGGATATAAGGTTCAGTCGCTTATTAGACTAAATCGTCTGAAATGGTTCGGCGTATCCAAATACCAAAATTTGCAACTTTATTATAAATTTGAGAATCATGCAATTTTACCTGTTTCCAAAAATCGAGACATTAATCTGTTGATAACATTGTACGATGGTTTTTTACGATCAGGATACTCAATTCCATAACTATAAGCAGCTTGTCTATGACTTTCGTTGTTTCGGAAGTAACACTTCACCATATCAATGTACTCATGTACTGAGAATGTATGAGTCATTTTAAATATTGAATTAAATAAGTAAGAAATAAGAAATTATAGTTAAAGACACAGTACGTACTGTACGTATGACACTAATAGCAGTAATAGTTATAAAGAAAGAACACAAGATAATAATTTTAATTATAATTTACCAAATTGCGATATGCATAGGTATTATTATTATAAATCGCATTAATTATAACTGTAAGATTATGTCCAATACTGTAACTTTAGGTTCACTTCGTGATAATTAAAATACTTAAAAATAGGTAACCAGTTTCACTGTTCAGCAAACGATATAACACGGCTATTTTTATTTCTATTCAAATCAAAACTTTAATAAGGAATGCAAAAGTATTGTCGTGTGTTGAAATTAGATATTTCATTATTGAAATGTGAAACAATAATTGATTTTTTTACTACAATTATTCAAAAACATAACTTGCTCTAACTTGGTCAATTTTTATTTAATTTTAGTTTTTTTTTTTTTTGAACTGTTTTAAAAAATATTTTCAACAAAATGGCCATCTTAAAAATTTTAAATTCTTAAATGCGTAAAATTTTTTTTTGAAAATTTTTGAATTTTTTAAAAAAAAAAATGAATTTTATGCCATTCAATCAGAATTTTCATACTTAGTACTGTAAAAAAAACCGCGTTTAAATATAGTGATTTTACATGGAGATATTAAGGGTGATACGGGACTTTTGGGACATACTGTATATAGGCGTATCATATACCTACCGATAAAAAGGTAAATGTCGATCGAACGATTTGATATCTGTTCGTAGAACTCCATGTTACCCTTTTAAATATGTAAATTGGTACATATCACCTACCTATTTATTAGTACAACATGTATTGTGCACCTACGGTTTAGCCATACATATTATAAAATATGGACATATTTTTTTGAATACTTATACAATGTATAGGTATACATAATAATATATTATATAAGCCCCGCGGAAACCACAATGATTATGGCCCATAATCTATATTGTGTTGACTTGTAACATAATATTGTATCGACTTTCGACAAACACTTTTATTATAAACACATTTGTGTGTACACCTTTTATCATTATACTGCCGAGTACATAATAAATCTGCAAACTGGTGCAACGCGAGTTGTTCGACTGGGTAGTTATATACTTTGACCGTCACGGAAAAAGCTCAACCCTCGAAGCTATATAATACATTGATGGGCATTGCACGAATATAATATGCAACGCATGTAATTTATGGAACGATGGCGAATGCAATTAGTCGCGGTAAGCGCATTTTAATTATTGTATAGGTATATAGGTACACAATATAATACCTACCACTCGACTAATTACTGATGCTCGTAGACCGCGGTTAAATGGAACGGCGAGCCCGCACCGCCGTCTGCCCACCGACTCACCCCCGCCGATCCGAGCGCCGTTTGCACACCACCCCCCGAGCGTGAAACACTGACGTCACGTGCAGGGATTGGTGTAAAGTTTGCGCGGTCCGTCCGGTCACCGGCGGGGGAGGTCGTGACGGAGCGAGACGAGAAGGGGGCGCGTCGAATGTTTACGTACACATAAATATACGGAGTGATTACTTTCCGAACGAAATTCGTAAGTTTTGATTTGAAAACGTTTGACGATAATTCACGTGCGTCGCAGGATTAATAATAAGTGTATTTCCGATGATGTAGTGTAGTGGAGTGATTAGGATTTTATTCTTGTGGGGGGGGGGGGATGGTATCTTTTAATTTTATAACATAATAATTATGAATAATAATGTATGTTTTAATTTACTTTTAATAATATGAAAACCATGGCTGTTGGCATTATAGCCATATGTAGCAAAGTATAGCGGTTATAGTCGTTACATATATTTTGTACATAGAATAAATTAACAAGCCTCTGGGGAGCACTATATCCCTATCACCCCCTCCCCTCACCATAATTACATCATTATTATAGTTATAATTTTTTCTATAGACATATTGTATCTATGCTTTATAATGTCTACAATAAGGTGATTCAATTTTAAATTGAAATAGCAAAAATCAATTCATCAAAAAACAAAAACCAAATGTGCGTTGTACTTTCAGTTGTCAATTTTCAAAAATTTACTGAACTTGTATACATTTAAGTATAAACACGGAATAACGTATGAAGACCCAAACAAGTGCGTTGTCTCGTATATATGATATATGACATAATTACCTTTGTTCAGATATAGATCCAGATTGAATATAGTAATTGTCAAACGATACTATTTCCGATGTAGTATGGGACACGTTACTATAAATAATGATTACTTATCGAAATATTGTGCATAAGTACATCGATGCATGTATACATCTTAGTGCATGTCGAGTATAAATAGCGTGGGACGTGTATAGAGAGAAAAAGTGTAAGAAATTAATTCAAGCGTGGTAATTGTTTTTGGATAACTCGTCATGTACAGCTTGATATATTATATATGTATTCACCAATAGACCACCCCTCTTATTTTCTTATACATATAATAATACTATAAAGCCCCGCATGGCACTGCTGCAGTGTGTTAACTTGTATAGGTAAGGCTGTTGTTTTTAAGGGTGCAACATATTGATGCATATTATAAAAGACGATACAAATATATAATAATATTTAATCATATAGGTAATATGTATATACCTGTATAAACGGGTGTCGCATTTGTCTTGCTGTGTTATATTATATTTTTTTTCCCCGTCGTTTTTCAGGTGAGAAACCGCACAAGTGCGTGGTGTGTCACAAGGCGTTCAGCCAGTCGTCCAACTTGATCACGCACCTGCGCAAACACTCCAACTACCGGCCCTTTCCGTGCGGCTCCTGCGACAGGACGTTCCAGCGCAAGGTCGACGCGCGCAGGCACCGCGAGGCCATGCACCCAGGATCTCCGGACGCTCAGCAATACGACGTCACGAGCACCACGGCCGCGGTGGCCGACCACCAGAACGCCGCGCTCCATGCCCCGTCCACTGCTGCCGCTATTGCTTCCGCCGCCGCAGCAGTTTCAGCCACCGTCACTGCAGCCTCCCCGGCAGCCGCTGCCGCTACAGCCTCGGCCATAGACTCGGCCGTGGCCGGAAGTAGCGGCATGTTCAGCTAATGGGCTCGCCGCCCGAATGACGCGTCGAAAGGCACTTTGGTCTCCTTCCGGTGTCCAAGTCCATTGCCGCACTAGTCTCTACCGCGGCTGGCTCGGACACCGAAACGAGCACGAACTTTCGACGCGTTTTTTTTCGTCGGAGATTCGACGTCCGCGCGAGTGCAGACGGCAAAAACCGACGTCCCATCCAAGACTATATCAAAAAAAAGAAAAAAAACTATTATATTATATTATGTATCATACATTGTATTATATTCAAGTACACGTGGCCGCCACCGCCGATCCAACTAGTCAGCAGCGAAGTCCAAACAACACCGCCAGGATATCGGAATTATGTCGAATTTTCATACTCGTTCGAGGTCCGGGTATTATTTATTCGCCCGCAAATACGTAGGAAAACACGACAAAATTAACGATTATTAACACAAGCCGCCACACGTAAAGACGGTCGTGTGTACATAATATTCCTAATATAACACACATCATTATGAATTACTGCCGACCGATCAGGGTGGTCTGCGCCGGGTTTAGACCCTTTTACGCGAGTTTCGCAGAAGCAAAACTTAAAAAAAAATTAAATGCCCGTGCCGCCGCACTGCAGGTCTCTCTCGGGACGCGTCGAACTCGCGCCGGCAGCATATGGTCGCCATCACCCAACGACCACCGAATCGGCTTTTCGTGTACAATTTATTAATATAATTCTATAAATCATATATTATTGGGTCGCGTATAACATATAATAATATACATACACACACATAAATAGTGTCACGTCCGTCGAGGAACAACCGAAAATCGCTCGTGCCCAGAGACCTCCTACTGCAAAGGAACGAGAGCAGCCACACGTGGTCGCCTTGACGTGAGCCGAGGCGGTACAATACGTTTTTGCCGCTAGATAAGTCGTGTGATTTATAGCTATCGGCCTCGATAGGAACTAACCGTGCACAGTCGTGTATAGTATGTATATCGTTGTAGTCATCGGACCATATTTTTATTTACTATTATTGTATAATATTATTATTATAACGTTGAGTCATATATATATAAATCATAAAATATTATAGTTCATTACGATCGTAACCCGCAGCAGTTCACGCACATACGGCGGGCGTCGAATCACACACGGATTCCTGCTATATTATAATATGTGCTAACCATTAAACATCGTCGCAGCGGATATGAGCGCATCTCTAGTCCGTCCTCGTTTACCAATCGATTCCACACAGGAATCGTGTAATTTATATAATATTATGATGTTATGATTACGCCTCTGTGTTAGGTACCTATTTCTTTTTTCTATTATTACCATTATCGTTTAGGTGCACTCGCTACTAGCCGAGCCGCGTCCCCGGTTCCGTATTTTCAACGCAATTGTTGAACATAATGAACACGACGCGACTCGGCGATTAGGGAATGCAGCTTTATTGTTATTAATAATAATATTATATTTGCGCATTCACCCCATACACAAAATAATGTGTTCGAAAAAAAACCCCCAAAGATATTGATTACGGTTTGTCTGTTATTACTCGTCTGGTATATAGGTACACAAAACATTATGAATGTAATTTCAATCATATTTTCAGCGTATTATTGGCCGTTGTACCGATGATTATTATGCCAGGGGCTTTCGCAGAGTTTATACCCGTGGTAACGGATTGGTACAATTGGTACAATTAATAAATTTAATTTTAAAAAAAAAAAACTTTTCTACCGGCGCGCGTTTATGTCCTAAAACAATTATTTATATATTATTATCCTAGTTGAGAAAAAAAACACCACACACTTACGACGGTAATAAAAAAAACTCAACAGACATTTTACAGTTTCGGTCATTTTTTTACATTTATTTTTCTAATCGCACCTGTCCGGACACTCTATGCAGGGCACGTTCATTATTAATTATTGTCCTAACGTCGTCGCATAATGAACGGCGCTGATATCATTATTTTTACTATTATAATTATTATTACTTTAAGTCAAGCTCCGAAGTATTCGCGTTTTTCATAATCATTGTAAACCTGTACCGTAGCAGTAATTCCCGAATAAGAAGGGAAAACACTAACAAGTCCGCCGCCGGACAATTTCTATATTTTTTTATATCCGTATATTGTGTTTTCGTGACACACATTCCGGTGACCATTTTCATCATTATCATTGCGATTATTTAATTTCATATTTAGTTACATTTAAAATTTATGCAAATTTTGTACACGACGTATTATCGTTGTGATTATTATTTTTATCATTATTAACTAGTATATTATATGATATATTTTTAAAAATGATTTTGTGATAGTTTTAAGAAAGTGATAATTCAATTGAAGAAAAAACAACAATAAGTAATTTAATATTTTACACATTTTGTTGTTGTTCGTAATCATATTTTATTGTATTTGATTAAATCATTTTTATTATTGGTATGTAAATTATTATATTCATACCGCCCCGTTGTCCGTATATACCAGTGAATTGTAAATTACAACAGCATATTTACAAATATATATACATACAAGGGGTTCGAGGAGATCGGAAACGCATTGATTCCTATCTATTTGAATACCTTCTATGAAATGATATGATGTTGTAAGTTACATCACGATACGCGACGGTCGGTGTTTATTAAACTTTGTGTAAGAAATTATTTTGTTCCTCTTACTATAATTTTTTTATATTTATAAGTTTTGTTTTACTATAATTGTTTTTCATTTTTTAATCATATCATTGTATTGCGTTCCGAAAATAGTGCGTTTATCGGTTACGACACAGTTTTAATATTGTACGTATATATATATATATATGTTTTTATTTCGTGCAAATCAACTTTTCATAATATTATAATTTATTAATTTTTAAAATGTATTCGTCATTTTCAAATGTGTATAAACACCAAGAGAAACAAAAATTATGTCGTCACTTTTTTTTTTTTGACCCTGCATGTTGTCAAAAATCACGCACATCCCTTTTTAAAACAAGTGAGAAAAATCACACTAATATTGTATACCTAACTATTATTATTTTATTTTAACCGACGATAAACAATGATTTTGTAATGTACTTTTTTATAATGACGATATTATATACATTTAAATTAATTATGCATTCTTGTTTTTATTTCTGAGTTAGAATGGCCGAAGAACAAAAACAGAAAAAAAATTCTTTTTGATTGTAGTTTAGGTGCAAAATATTATATATAGGTACATTGTATATATACCATCAGAATTTTTTCTTCCTGCACAATAAAAAGGATAACAAAAGGTATACCATAACATTTTGTCATGAGAGAATTTATTCGAAGAGGTTGTAGAACATGGACCAATACGAGTGTGCACTGTTTGGTCCTTGTCTTAAGGATTTTTTGATATCAATGTTGATACTAAGATGTGCAAGGATTACATTGTGCTTAAGGTAATTTATAGTATCGATTTCATTTAAATTATTTTTATATTTGATTATATCCTTCTAGGCGTAGTGGTTCTATCTTAACCTTTGGTACCAGCGGTATGTATGAAATCGCATACCTATATCTAGGTTTTACACTTGTACGTGAAGGTTAAAAGTTGAAAGAAAATAAGGAATATTAAATTAAAAATAAATATGAGAACGAAAATCACTTGACCATTTAAAATCACAGATGATTTGATTTTGATATTAAAATAAATTACCCAATAAACGTTTTTATCAAATTTAGTTCTCAATAAAAGTTGTCATTTACCCGCCGTAGTTTATTATTGCGGATTTTTTTGAAACAGTAAACGTGAAAGTTGAAAATACCACCAAAGCTCCCGAGTGGCACGCTTGCCGGCAAGTATAATAATGTAAGAACAGGGTAGAGGTCTGTTGACTCGGAGGATGCAAGCTCATTCGAACAACGTCCGTCTTTGCGAAATCGAAAGCCCGATTTGAGTTTTACCAACAATCGGTACCGCGTGTGCACTGAAACTTGGAGAACCGCAGCCGAATCGGAACCAAATTTATGTGATAATTAACGAATTTCTCCACGGATAATAGGTACGATTTCTTTTTGTTGCTCACGAGACGCATCGGGCGACAGCAGCAGCAGCAGCAGCAGCAGCAGCAGCA
Source organism: Myzus persicae (assembly GCF_001856785.1). Classification (NCBI taxonomy): domain Eukaryota; kingdom Metazoa; phylum Arthropoda; class Insecta; order Hemiptera; family Aphididae; genus Myzus; species Myzus persicae. The sequence goes on along the minus strand of NW_019100913.1, from coordinate 1,518,625 downwards.
GCAGCAGAAGCTACAGCGATAACAACAATAAACGGGTGCTGCGCGCAGTTGTTGTTCCGTCCGCCTTTTATTTTTGTTCTCTATAATATTATTATTATGCGTTTAACGTTCGACCGAAATTACGTAACGACCAGAGTCTCGCCGTCGTTGGTTTTCGTTATAATATTATGTACGAGCTAAGGTCTATAACGTCTTCTGGAAGCCTCACACACACACACACACACACACACACACACACACGTATGAACGCGTGCGCGGAGTCTATGTATATAAGTGACACCTGTCGCGGTGGCCGCCGCCGCCGCCGCCGCCGCCGAGTAGGTATCCTAAAGTCACCTGCGCGCCCCTTACCCTATGCGTGCACCTATATAATATATGTATGTACATGTATGGTATGTATATACCTACCCAAAGGCGGCGGTGGTGTCGTCGTACCAGGTGCGTTATATACACGTATACGAGTACCTACCTATACGTATAAGTATTTTTTAGCGGGCATGCAGGTATACGTGCATATGTGTGTTCCGAGAAAGTATAAATTAGTAGGTGATATACATATATATATATATATATATATATAAATACGGTGAATAACCGGTGCTAATGCGTAATAAACAAAAAAAAAATTGTAATAATAATAAATATTTTTTGAAACAAGTGCAAAATAAACCATCCTTTGTTAAAAAAATATCCTATTCAAATATTACAGTTATCAAATTTTGTCAAATACTTTTTTACTTTTTTACCTATTTTTTCCCCAAATAAACAATGGAAACATATAATAATGATGAAGAAAAGGATAAGTAGTTCCGCTGAGTGATTTCGAAAGTACCCCCATAGTTGAAAAGAATAATTTTGAAAAACCTAGGAACTCGCTATGCGCTATATAGTAAACCGAGTGTGCATCAACATTAAATGTAGGTCATTGTAAATGGATTGTGTTAAATATCAATATGGTATAAATCATTGTATACAAAAAACGATTCTGAACGAAGTACTTACCTTTATTCGTCAGTTTTTATTTCTAAGGATATTTTATGACTTATTCATATTGCCATTTGCTATAAGTAAGTTATTTAATTATTTTTAGTAATAAACTAAGTTGAACTTATTATGTCAAAAAAAAAAATATATATAATTGTATTATACCACTTGTTATCGTAATAATTAACTTAGGTAAATATCAATATCCTACTTACCATACTACTCAATATAATGGCGTGAATAGGCGAATCGCGGTAAAAAAGTCCGGAATAAAAATTTCCAAGGAAAGTAAGTCGTAGGCATAAAAAGTCTGCAGTAGATAAGTCCTGTATATATACGTAACAATTAGACACCAACTTGGTACCATAACCGTCTTATACACAATATATTATAATGATTTCTCAGTTTAATTAAGTATTAAGTATCTGGTGAACAATCTTAACAAAAAAAATGTTGGTATATATGATATATTAATGTATGCGTATAACAATGTTTAAAAAAAAAAATTCAATAATTATAATATTTATCTAATATTATGATTTATCAGTTTAATTAACTATCGCCAAAAAAATAATATACCTATTGAAAAAAAAACTCCGGTACACATGTATGTACAACAATAGTAATTTCGTCGTGTAAATTATTTAGTTACAATTTATATTAATACTAGTTGAAAGTTTGATTATGCTTCACTTCATATGTTTCCTTTTACCTAATTATAATTATATAAGTATGTACAGGACTTTTTTTCCTTTAACTTTTGGCTGGTATAATGAATAAGTTCGTGGTATAAATAGCAACCTAATCCAAATATAGCCAATAGCAATATAGAACGTAAAGAATAATAAAAATATAGACGTAACAAAAGTGAACAACGCATTGGCAGTCTGTGACAATACTATTAAGTTACTTATAAATTAAAACCTAGTGTTATTTTCCAACCTACTATTTAACTATACTTCCCAAGCGATATTATTGTAATTTTGTAACAAATATCGCAAATACGAGTTTTCTCGAAATCGCAAAATCATAATTTATATTTTATTGCTCTGCAGCCTCAAGCCCTTCATTTCCTACATATTTTAGGGTAACTTATATTGGTCTACTTAGTGCTTAAAGTCTTAGGAAAATGTAAGTACCGTAGCCTGTAGGTAATAGATATATTAATAAACCGAGTTTGGTCTAAGACTAATGTTGCATATTCATGATAGGAAATTATATTTTATTATAAATCACATCAATCATTTTTAAAAATTGTTTTACAGCTTAACAGTTTTTTGAGTATACCCTTAAAGTTATACTACTGAACACCTGTTTTAACCAATATTAACCTAAGTAATAACGGTTATTAACACCTAAACGTTTGTTTACATTTTTTATTCCGGTGTCTGAACACCCGAAACCTGAATAAATGATTCGGGTGCAACTAATGATTTTTAGAATTACTGAAATTACTTAATCCCTTCTACCTATAAAAAATCTTTATTTTCCGTCAAAATTAAATTACCTAGTCTAAATTTGAACTTTACTGCAGATAATATGAGCATACTCATTAAAAAAATGTGTCCATAAATTTTCGTTTGTTTATATAAAAAATAGCTGAAAGTTTCATTTATAAGGATCTTTTTAATAATTAATATACCTACATGCTTTTAAATACTATTAAAATTCATAATGGTTTGAATGTTTAACTACAATACATAGGTATGTACTAATTAATTTTCATAAATTTATTTAGCTAAATGTAACTTCAATGACTTAAAAAAAAATTGTGACTATTTAATTTTGATCAGTTTTACTGTAAGAAACTTCGAGTACAATTAAAAATCTTTAAATTTGAAAAATAAATATATCAACTTAAATCTAATCAAGTAAAATTTAATTAAAATAGTTTAAATTTAAATTTCTATATAAATAGATTGGAAAGAGTCAATATATTCTTAAAATTATTTTACCACTCTGTGAACATAAATAAATAAATAAATATTTTATGTTAGTTATTAGGTTGTAATTTTAATTTTTTTAATTTCTCAAACTTAAAACTACCAATTTATTTGCTACCTACCAAAAGGAAAAAACCACCCTCAACGAAGAAAATATAGAATCACTTTTTCGCCCCAAAACGTGATGATGGACATACAAAAAAATTAATATAACCAATAACCATATAAAAACTAATAAATTCAGAATCTAAGACGGCTGTAAGCATTTGTAGGCACTGAGCCACTGACGGTGAGATAACAAAAAATATGTAATTATATAAAACGTATTTAGGATGGTAATGACGTCATGGGTATTGACTTATTTTGAATTTTGTATGAAACACTTCGAGTATTCCATTAAAATCACAAGACTGTTCATATTAAAATAATTAATAAAAATAAAGCTAGAACAAATTAATCACGTATTGTGATTGCGCTTCTAGATGAAGAGAATGATTTAATTACTTTAATACCTAAGTAATACTTATTGTTAAATATTGTTTAAGCTAACGAAAAAAAAATGTATATTTATCAAAGTTTTCATATTATATTCATTAAATATTTTGGCAGTTTTCTTAGAATACACTGGTGTTTTCATTGGTTGAAGTTTGTTCTTTTAAAAAATGCAAATCAGCCACAGTTCCCATGTTTAGTTTTATTATGATTTTAAATCAAAATGAACTATTTTTAAATAATAATATACATCTGCATATTGTACAAATAAAAATGAAAAAATAATCTGCAAACTGGCAACACATATCTGGACTTGTAGTTGAGTTCTGAAGTTCGGTTAAACTAAACGACAATTCCCGACACCCGGTGACAACTGACAGGTTAGTACTCATTTCGTAACATAATCCTTATGAAAGATTTTAAATTTCGTGATAAGTGTAAGTATATAGGTAAATACTAATATCTAGAAATACCTAATTACGGTACACCCCACTGTACACCAGTGGTTTTGGATTTATCTATATTCAACTCTGGGAAAACAAAAATAATATTTACAAATACAATACAATATTTTATCGACTAAAATGACTGTGTTCGAATTTGTTCAAACGATAGCGAAATAAACATGAAATAATAACATGGTACCTACAACGGTAATTTCTAGTAAAACATAAAGTACCTATTGTATGTACTCTACCTACAACCTACTCGTATATTCTATCATTGATTATAATTTATAAATAATAATATTCACTATCATTGGTTCTATAAAGTGGATTGAGTTTTATTATCAGCTGCAAAAATTGTTACCTAATTAAAACTGCAAAACAAATATCTAATTAATGATTATTGTTATCACAGCTTATCACAATTTCCATGTAAAAATATTGTAATACTTCTAGCACCGAGTAAAACATTTTTATTATCGATACAATTTACACTCTAATACAATTAGGTTTGGACAACATTCATTAGTTAAAAAATGACCATTTGTTCAATTGAAACATCAACAACCAAGACATTCTAGTCATTCTAGTTGTTATTTAGACACCTACTTATAGTAATATTATATAATTCAAAACACTTATAGTTTTAATATATCAATTCATTATGTTTTTTCACTATGTTTTTTTTTTTTAGTCTTTAAAATTGACTAGGCGAATGTCATAATGTCGAAATTATTAATGTTTAATTCAATATTGTGTTGAAATTAATTAATTAAAAATATTAATGCACGTACACTTCAAAACTTATGGCCGTTTCCAACTAATTTTATAAATGTAAAGCTCAGCGAAATCGATGAATATATTAAGAACAATAATAGAATAAGTTATTATAAAATTTAGTTATCAACTATCAGCGATTGCGAATCAAGATTTACACATCATTAACTTGTTGCAGAATATTAGATATAAAATTGTTATTTTGATATTAAAAAAGTATTGATTGTAATCAGGAATAATAATATATTTTATATTTAAAATATTATTCAAATAGAAATCTGAACAAATAATATAAGTACTTAAAAAAGTTGAAAATGTCAATATGAATACACGAAAATGTAAACAGTATAAAAATACCTAAAAAAATGTCTGTGTAATACCAATAATTTGTTAAAATATTTTGAAAATCAAGTTAATTTATTAACTGCCTAAATTTTAAAAGTGTAGTGGTGGAATAAGTGCCAACTATTTATTATTAAAACTATTATGAAGATTCACTTTGGAGACATTTTTATTTTCCCACATAATACGCCATTCTTAAACATGCAAATAGTGTTATACTATTGTGGACTCAAATAGAGGCAAAATATTCATACGTTAGAAGATATGATTTACGCCAATTAGTGTGAATTGCTATCTAGTTGTGTACATCATTGTTGTTATTAATTATCACTAAATAAAATAATCAATTTAATCGTTGAACCTGTTATACCGATAACGTAAACGACATCATTTAGTTCACACGCCGCTGAAATTAAATTTCATCATAACTAGACTTCCAATGTACAATAATAAAAACTAATGTAAAATAACTGAACAGTCACGAGAAGCTTATGAAGTACCAAGTTACACTATAATTATATATTTTTTGTCTTTATTTGACTATGTATATAAAGGTACAATAATGACAATCATTTCGTTAAATTTGACACCAACAGATGGAAAAAATGTGGAATCGACGTACGGCCTAACACGAATACGATACTGACCCTCTCCCTCCACATAGGCGTATAAAAAAAATTCTTCCAGCATACACATTATTGTACCCGCCGAGTTAAAAGAAGGCAAGTCGTGAATATATATTAAAATAGTCTCGCTGAAAACGAAAACTTTCGAATGGTCATCGAACTTTAACGCAAACACATTCATAGATGGCCAGCTTCCTATCAAACTATTTTAATACGAGTAATAATGTGTGTAATATATATATAAATAATAATTGTAAGACATATATCGTAGGCAGCTGTTTCTTATTATAATATACAGTTTGCCTATATGATAATTATTACCATCGTATATTTAATACTATTCCTACATGAACATTTTTGCAATACAACAGTTTACAAATTTTGCGTCGTACAATCGTCGTGTGATTGTACTACGAAGAAAACCCTAATTTGCCAGCTTCTTGGTTTTTACGAAAAACATGTGAGTGACATGATATAAATATACACCACAAGTGTGAACTGTCGAAATCGGTAAGGCCAAAAGAGCAATCACTTAAAATCTTAACAAGCTATCTCTGTCACGATAGAAATAATAATTGATATCTGTGATTAACTATCGTGAACTGATTAGATTCGTTTGCAACCTTTATTATCGCTCAGATATAATCGCTTATAGGCTGACGGCGTTTTTGATGGTCATTTTTGTCGAATATTTGTACTTTTAATTTTTTTTTTTTAAACCGCGAAACATTTTCGACTCGGACATATTTAGACCACGTTATTTTGATACCAGATCAAAACATGTCGTCGTGCAGGTAGGTAGTCATTTGTAGCGGATATAATTTACCGTCCCCAAAACGAGTAATGACGGACGAAACTATCTCGAAAGAAGTAACTCCTTTAGCAGAGCCTCTACTAGTAGGACGTGTCCTGTCGAATTTATTGTTTTGAAAACGGACACCTTTGCATCGGCTGGTAAACGAAATAATAACTGAAGGTGGGGCTATACGTTTTCCCCTTCGTTCGGCACCCAAGTCACGCCTGCTCGGAACACGTCATATACGACACATTATATTGTATTTTACATGCACGGGGGACCGTCCTGCAGATTTCACTTCACTGAAAATTCGAAGGGGATTCCGTACAAGGGCTTACGAAGTTATACAGTATAATCCCCACCACTATTACGTAACGCGATATTTGGACGACCCTGTATAACATTGTTTTTCATTGGTGCGGCGGGTCGAAACTGCAGTATAGGCACCGATATTGTACTGGAAAAGAAAAAAAACACTAATGCAATATTATATTGGTATATGAACTTGACATTTCTACCGAAGTGCCTTGTTGGATACTCACGAAAACCTTGCAAGTGCTTCGGCATGGAATCGCGATGATGATTTAATATAAAAAGCGTAGGTATACGATGACGGTCATCGTCGCGAAAAACATGTCGTCTGTCTTGGATTATATATTTATATGATATGAGCAGGTGCGACAGACTATGCGGCAGTGGACCGGTGTCGAAAAAATTCGCGAAAAAAATTTGCTCGGCACCGGCGTACCACGTTCTGTCCAATTAGGTATGAACAGCTATTTATATTGCGTATGTATACTATGTACCTATATAGGTACTACTCACTCTGCGATAACGGGTAAATCAAATCACCAGGGTAGCAAAGTTCAATTTTTTATCTATGCAACCAATAAAACTAACCCCATGTATAATAGAAAAGATTATTTAATTTTCATGCTCCAAAATTTAATTCATGTGTGAGGCTTGTAAGCCACCCTATATGAATCTACAAAAGGGTAATAAAAAATAAGCTATAGAAACTCTAGCTCTGAATCTTAAAGAATATAATATTAATATAAATATTTATATATTAATAAGCTTTTATTGAAATCGGTCTGTTTTATAACATTAACCGTTAGTAAAAAGCTGATTTCACATTTCCCTACATAAGGATAGAATAAGTAATATAGGATAAGCATATGGATTACTCGCAGTTTTATACGTTTATTGCCGATTATCAAATCTGCAAATATATATTGTTATATTTCCCAAAAATTAATATTTTTATACATTTATTGTATTACAAAATTCTGCAGTCAATACAATTATAATAATAATATTTCTGTATTTAATAATAGGTACAACTACTATCATCGAGTGTATTATATATATGTAAATACAAGTTCAAATATTGTATATAATTAGTATACACAATTAAAAAGTTTGGGATTTATAAATATTATGCTTCTTTATTTTTCAGATCTGCCAAAATTCAAGACGACCTGTAAGGATATTTATGAGTAGCTTATTAATCTCCGTTAATCTCCATTAATATACGATGACAGTATATACGGTGACCTTTCCAATTTTATGCCCGGGGTGAATAATTAATTGGGGTCCTGCACGTGATTTTTTTCCCTTATTTTAGGATAAGAAAAAAGAATACTGCAGACATATGGTAGCCCGAATGCGGGAATCGGGGCTACAGACGAGTATTAATACGGGGACAGAGGTCCACGGGGGTGCCATTCGGCTTTTTGACATTAGCTTAACATCACAGACCCGCCCATAGTCCTTCAGCCTGGGCCCGCATCGCCGGAGGTCCGACACGAAATAATAATATATTATGCAGTGTTACAGATACGTCGCGTTTAAGCAACCCTATAAATTAATACCACCCCGAATGAAAACAATTACAACCCAATGTACAGTCGTAGGTACGGCGTTTGAACATTTCGATTCAAAATGAATGAATCGGCGGTTTTGTTTGATTTTTAGGACAAAAATAAATATAAATAAAATGAGTGCGACTGCAGCGAAATTCCCTCCGAATATGTTTTTGAAAAGTTGTGAAATAATTGTTACTTTTAAACGACGACGTCGAGAGGTATATTTAAATTTCAGGTGAAAAGCAGCTACTCAAATCCCTAGGAAATAGCGTTGTGTTACACCTGGTCGATTTAGGTGTTTTCGACCTGTAAAAATTCTAGAGCGTTTGTGGCTGAGGTCATGAGGGATAACTGAACTGTTTTAAACTTAACGTGTGAGGATGACACTAGTCGGCCACCGGTGCAGCGGGAAACGGATTAAATATTGCTTCGAAGTTTCAGCGCCACGTACCTTTAATTACCAGCTGTAAGGAATATGAAAGCGACGTCGGTCCTACAGCGAGTGTATAATCGTCTTTAAATTTCGCGCTCATTCGCTCCCCCCCCCCCCCTTGTATCTTCCCCTACATATCTGAACACACCACCTGCGGTCTATCTACCTCTATATAACACAATAATAATAATAATAATAATAATAATAATATAACGGACGAATCCGACAAGCACCGCTGCAGTGGGACGCGTCGTATTTTACACATATATACTGTAAACAAGCGTACGACGGCGAAGGACGAGTTTCCGGAAAGGGGACGGGCAGAGGAAAACCGTTATGTATATATACGGGGTATAAAATGTTGGAAGTTAAAAAATACCCATGATACATTGTGTCACGGTTATACAGATATGCGCTCAAAGGAGAGCGAAGGGGGTCGGGTCCAAATGACGGGGCGCTCGCGCTTGCGGGGGTGGTAGATCGGGTTGTCGGCCGGGGGGAACGGGGGAGGTGCGGGCTCGACAGTTGTCGGACATCTCATTAAAATCGTTTTAGAGTGTGCGCAGATAATACACATGACGCGTATCTGTGTGCGTGCAGCGACAGACGGCGGCGGCCGAGAGTCGAGAGAAAGCGAAATTAACGGTGTTTTGGCAAATCGTCCGCTTGTGTGTGCGTATACTATAATATAACCAATCTAATATAATTATAACGAAGATAACGATTATAATATATAGGCGCTGCCTCCACGCGTACTCTCGACCGCGACGCGCGGGGTTCGGGGAGAGCGCACACGAGCCACAGCCAGCTACCGACGGAGAACTCTCCGAAAAAAAAAAAAAAAACAAACGGTAACAAATTTACGCGCGACCGTGTGTGTATGTATGTGTGTGTGTGTGTGTGTGTGTGTGTGTGTGTGTGTGTGTGTGTGTGTGTAGTGGTAATAATAATAAATAAATAATGACTGTGTGTGATGAACCCGCCGCGAGTGAACTGGTCGGACGAGTGTCATGTGGGATATACAAGCAAGCCGCGTCTGGGTGGTGGTCCCCGCCGCCGCCGCCGGGGCACGTGCCTCTCGCGACAGATGGCATTCACCTGGCCTCCTCCGCCGCCGCCGCCGCCGCACACACACACACACACACACACACATACACACACACACACACCCACACACGCACACAATATAATATACCTGCCCTGTTTTATTAACAAACACTCGTCATTAGTGCCGTACCTACCTATGTATATATCTGTGTGTGTGTGTGTGTGTGTGTGTGTGTGTGTGTGTGTGTGTGTGCATTTAGTCGCACGCTTAACCGACTTGCACGCATCGCGCGACTCGTCGATGTTTATTATACTACTACGGACAGCATCGTAATTTCGTCGTCGTCATTATCATCGTCATCGTCACCGACCATCATCCGCGGTCGATGACGAGCACAGGTAAAGCGCTTCGTCTGGTCACATTATGCCGCGTGATGTGCCGAGTCTCGTGGTACCGAACACCTATAACTACGCATATGTGTTACACGCGATACGCATTTTAAGCGTCAGACACGTCGTAGCGTACGTCCGCAGTGCTAGTATACCGCGGTATACGTGTCGGTGTAATGGTATGTGGTTTGGTGTGCACTGGCCCGCCGAAGCGTATGGCACACGGCAGACGTCGAACCGCGAACAGACGGAAATCACGGGATGTTTCCTGCGTTTTTTTTTTCGTTTCGTTTTGTTTTTGTAGTTTTTTTTTCGCCTCCCCCGACGGCCGACGGTCGGGTCACTGACTCGGCGAGGAGAACCACCGCCGCCCTTGTTTCACCCGCCGGACGGGCTGCACGACGACGACGTTATCGCTTATTATAAGGCGTATAACATATACCTACGTCGTCGTGTAATATATATATATATATAATATATACCTACCTGTCTACCTATATGTATATAATAATAATATGCGGTTTGTATTTTTGGTAAATACCACTACCCGTTACTCGTTAGGTCTACGGCAGTCTGCAGCTGATACATTAATTCTAGGAAGTCTCCGGACGTTTACCCGTTTGTTCCCCTATACGCATACTGCAGATTCGTTTGTCCAAACATCACAGCAGGGCAACATTCCGAAGCGGAACTTTGAACCAAAACATATGTTAATACATAGTTAATAACACCTAAAATTGATTGTGTATACTTGAATCGAAATCATATATCAAACAATGGGGGGGGGGGGGGGGGGGAGAGCTGCTATAGCAGTGTCATAAACGACATTTTTTGGATAACAATTTTATTCGTAATACCGCTCATATTGCAGGGTGTAGAAATAGGTATTCGCTTTTCGTAGAACAAATTTACTCGAATATATTATACATTTTTAGTTGGGTTACCTACCAAAAATTCACTACAAATAAATAAGAATTATAATTTCACCACTTCAACGTCTTAATTTTATTCGATAAGATTTATTTATAAAATATATAATTTATCATCAAATGACGCTGAAGTATTGGTTATTTTACAGATTTTTACTTTTAAATATTTACACAGTTAGTAAAATAATATTTATCCCGCGAAAAAAAAATAGACTTTCGAAAAAAAAGTATGTGGAAAATGCATGAGACTGTTCGAACTTAAAACTGGGAGTATAGCACGAGAGATAAAGAAATGTTAGTTTTTAATGTCAAAGACTGGTCTGGGTTAGGGTCTCTATAACTGCAGTATATTAAGAATTTTCTTTATCGCAGGTACCTATTTTTTCAATTTTGCATGTTACTTAAGTTTCTATATTTATTAAAAAGTTAGTAGGTACCTATAACAACTTCAATGCCAATATATATATATTTTTTAAAACAACAATATGGATAGCCACGTAAGCAAATAGGAAATAGGGATAGTTATTTACAAAAATATACAACTCAAAAATCAATTAATATTATTACACTGAAATATAGTGCAATGAGTGTTTAAGATTAAAAAAGAAAAAGACAAACATTAATAAAGAAAATAATCGAAGCACTCTGTCTACTGATCAAACTTTAGGTAAAATTAGGTATGTGCAATTAAAACCGTTAGTCACTTTGAATTTTAAGTAAAATTGTTTAGGAATTAGGAGCGACCAATTTTCTCTTCCCCCTGGCAGAAAATATTCTAAGTACAGGCCTGCACGCAAACGTAGTCGAATAATTGTTATTATTGTCGTACGATTGTTTTTTATTTTTATTAGTATCATTATTGTTAATTATTATAACTATTATTATTCGAGTGCATGAGTCCCGCATAATAAACGAACGGAATGAAAGTACATATTAGTATATATTACAACATAATATTATTATATTATGGACCACAAACAAGCTAAAAAGACAACGACTTCGTAGATGCAGTCAATGGGTGCAGCCCACTAAACTCTAGTGACTAGAGGGTGATGATTTTCGGTTTCCGACAATCGGCCGGCTAGCTGCCTGCAATTATATAATAACAACTTTTTTCAACCACTAAATATCACATTTTTCTAATGTACCCACATAGTTATGATTGTCCCTCCATTTATGGTGCACATTTTATAATATGTTTGTATTTATGCACTGCGACTTCGGCACTTGGCCACTGGCGCTATAAAATAAATCGAACAATACATTTTTCTTGTTATTACAAACCGATTAATTTTTTTGGGATATGTGATTACTCAAAGTACCATTAACCTTGAGAAGACAAAACAATTATTGTCTTATTTTTCACCTTAATTGAAAACTTGTGATTGTATCGATGACAAAAAAAAATTACTCATAGGTATATATATATATATATATATATATATGTATACATTTTTGTGGTTATGATTTATAGTTAAATTGTTACTTTCAATAGCTAATAATAGATATATTTTTAGGGAAAGGGAAGGTTACTTGGTACTTTTGATCACCACAAGCACATTTTTTTAAAGATTTTAAAACAGTATCATAAACAGTCCACAAAAACATTAATTAATCCTTATGAAATTGGAATTTATTTTCATGAATAAAGATTATAACTATATGTCTATATTATTTTTAATGTGGAACATCTATTGCCGTGGGTGAGACCAGCTGTTGGCGTGCAGGGTGCCGTATCACACCCGCGAAACATCTAATGCACCTTTAAAATAAAAAATAATTTTTCTCAAACAAATCTTAATATTTTGTTTTTGATTATGCCATGTTTATTTCCTCTTTTAACTTTCATACATATCTTTTGTACAAAATAATTTCGATGTTCCACATCTACCAGGCGTCCCATGACGACATACTTTTTTTTTTTTAATCACAATAATTTTACTTAAAGATCGATATTATTTTTAATTAATTTTTTTTTGTCATGCTCGATATTATATGGTTACCACAGAAGGAGGTTGTTATAGGTAATATTTTGTGATCTGAGCTTATTTATTATTACTATACTTTTATTAGATACCTACTTATATTTATTAAGATTATATGTGAACGCTTTTAGGCCGACGGGCGATTTGCACTACAAAGCCTGACTCAATAGGTAGTCAATGTAAACATGTGCAACAGTAACTTAAATATCAGTATGATTTTCAAAAGTGGCCAAGGTCGTTTTACACAATGCCCAATAATTGATTAGGTCAAAATAATATGATGTATTTATTCAAATTCAAATCGAATTACAATGCAACAAACATGCGTATTATAAGTAAACGTGCTGCAAGTACACCTGCGGATCGATTAGTATGTCAGTGTGATAACGGCCAACCAACGTTTCTTTCGGATAGAAGTATTAAACCGCATTATTATTCTGGTTCTGCCGAGTGCGTTATAAATTAATTTGAAATAAAAACTTATAGGTTATCATTATGCATGGTGGAAGAAACTTGTCTAGTGTTAAAGGAATCGCATCACCGCAAAAAATGATGGTTATTCAAAAAAATTGATTTAATCAGTGTATGATAGAATACCGTATATTTTGGAATAATTATTAACCTATAATATAATAAATGGGGGATGAAGTGTCTGAGCGGATAACGCGTCGGTTGCAACGGTTCGGACTTCGGTCACGGGGGGCACTTCTCTCCGGGCAGTCGCGGTGTCTGGAGAGAGAGGTGTTATGTTTAAAATATAAATATTTTTTTAGCATGAAATCATAGAAGTTCATGCGGCGACTTCCATACCGTATAGGTAGGTATACTCTGTGCCTAGTATGTGACTCCATGAATGGGTCCATATCCCTTTGAAGGTCCTTCTATTCTTAACAAACACAATATTTATAGTAACAAATTTTGTTTAAAAAAAAATGGCTTTGGAAATAGATATTAAAGTAGTTGAAGATTTATAAGTTTATAATGCTATAAATATTTTTTCAGAAAAAATCTCTTAAAAATGACAAATCATTTTTATAATTTAATGTCGATAATTTGTGATTTTATTAAAGCACTTTTTTATTTCTTTTTTCCCGATGGAACGTATACATTTTTCATTTTGTATACTCCGCCACTATAATGAAGTCTGCGCACGTTTGTTTATAAATTATTGTAATGAATGTAGTGCAATATTGATAGTCTACTTATATTAAAGATTTAAAAAAAAAGCATTATGATTTTGACGCTTCCCAGGGAAAAAGACGTAAACAAAAAGGATAGATAATTATTTTCCAAAAACATTTAACGCATTCAGCGTGCCACAGTTTATACGTTACCCAGTTCGTTAAAAGCGTAGTAGATACCTACTCGATGAATAGCAATTTTAAAGAAAATAATTTCGACTGGCGACTGCAATTGTTGTTTGTTGACATTCGTAGTGGGTAATCGCGGTCCCGTTATTGGAAGTAACTAATTGATTTTGATTTCGATTTTTAATATTGGTAGTTGGTATCTACTACAGGTATTTATATTTTCCCGTAATGACGAGTAGCGGTATGGCCAGCTGTTCTATGCGCTGTAGAACACCATGCCATATATATATATATAAGATGCCCGGGTCAGAGGAGGGGGCTGAACATATTTTCATGATATTACTTTCAAATTTATTTTCAATACGTAACTATTTCAAGAAAATCAACGTTTCTTGAGTCGATTTAATAATCGATAACTATACAGTTTTTATACACTATAGCATAATAGCCTGTACTTGTAATACTATATTATATATACTATATATATATATAAAATATTAAAGCTGAGTCGATAGCAATTTTTACCGATGTATCTGATATTCCGGTGTATATTTACGATGGTAAATCTATAGCTGATCCGATATTCGATATAAATCATGTAAAATTACCATGAATGAATTAAAAATATATCCCGGTTTTAATTGAATATAACATTAATAATATTATGCTCTGTGACAATACCGATAATTTATTAATGATGATAGAAATAGATAAGGTCGGATACTCGGATGTAGGTACAAAACTACAAAACCGTGGTATATAATTATTATTAATTAGCGTTTTTCACTATTATATTTTAACTATTAAAGTTTCACCTAGGTACTGCTATCATTTCGGAATTGAATAAACTTATACAACTATTCAATCACTGATAAATAGTGTGTTGTTAATGGCTCACAGTCGTTATATTTTAATAGTTGTAACAATGTATATTATTATATTGATTTCTTTTGTAAATTATTGTTAAAGGAACTGGTCACGACCGCGATGCTGGTATTTAATATTTATTATTTACAAATTTCCGGATTCACTGAATTTACATTCCCTGGTATAGTTGTTTAATATTATGTAACTATCTAACCGACTTAGAGTTTGTATCAGTCTATCAGTGATTCGAGAGATCGAGTTTTTAGTAAACTAAAAATGAATAAAACTCAATTGATATATTTTTTAAAAAACTATCACTTGAAAACTATCACTTCATTATCATTATTGTGCCAGTCTAAAAACAAATGTTAGATCAAATATAATTTAAATTCTATGATTATGTACTTGAAATCATAACTATTATTATCATTTAATATTCAACTTCATGACGATTTCCACGTTATTCATATTATCGTGGTTGATAATATTATTGCGACCGCAATTCACAATTATACCATAGCAGAAAACAAGTGTATACTGTCAAAAAATGTATCATGTAGTACCTAAAGATATAATTTTAAAAACCTGTCAGGTAATCACTAGACTTTATTTTTGATTCGGGCTAATGGCTAATAGCTAATAATTAGTGAACTAGTAATTTGTTCACGATATGGAACATAAAATATTATTTTTTTAATCGATATATTACGAAGATACAGTAACTACATTTAGTATCCCTATTCTTTATTTAATGTCACGATTCATTGTTTACTCATAATCTACAAGACGTAATTTCTAGATGATCAAACGGGTTTAAGTATTCCGTGGCGAAGAACAACTTAGTAATTTATTTCTATCATAACATGAAATATACTATACCTTATACGATGGGTAATTGAATCTATTTCCGATCTATTTTCATAATGAACGTAGTAAGTAACAAACGATGTGTATGAATATTAGTGTTAATAACGTGTCCATATTCCCAATTAGCTCTGACTGGTGTAAGATAAACACTATCGAAGAACTGGACCGAGGAGACAAAGACGAAGAACGCAGTACTCAGAGACATTTTGGGTTGCCTATTCTGCACGCCTCCTATTATTGATCAGCGTCAATAGAAAACGGATAAGTTTAAGCATAATACTAAAATTTCAAATTTGATGTAATGATCTACTTGTTGGATTATACTTCTGAACTATTACGGTGCCATTG
Source organism: Myzus persicae (assembly GCF_001856785.1). Lineage (NCBI taxonomy): Eukaryota > Metazoa > Arthropoda > Insecta > Hemiptera > Aphididae > Myzus > Myzus persicae. Next base: position 1,502,175 of record NW_019100913.1, on the reverse strand, counting down.
TTGTTATGATGTGTGTGATATGATATAATCATTACGTTTTGATCATAAGGTCTTAAAATATATAATATTTTGGGCTTAGGACAATTATATGATAGCTTTAATAAAAACATTCAAATATAGGGGTTTGAGTTTAATAATAACATTGATTCTGAGAGGGGGAAATCATAATATGTGCTTAAATATTATGGTTGAGGTCAAATGTCAAGTGGGTCGTGGGGCAAATGTCTGCGTTTTAGCAATCAGCATGAACATTGCAGCCGTCTTTGAATCAATTACTGAATTAACATACCGAACACCACGAGTACTCGTATTTATACTTATAAAAACTAAAACGAAAAAACAAAAATCAAAAGTTAAAATCAAGTACGAAATGTGTCTACAAATTTAAGTATACCTAGAATAAAGTTAGAAAATAACATTGGAATGAGTTATATAAGTAAATAGTACAAATGTGCTCAACTAGGAAAACTTATTTTTATAACAAATATACAACCTATGAGTCTATGACCAAGGAATAACACGAATATGTGCTACAAGCAATTAATACATAACAAAACTAGGTAAACTTTAATTTAAAATGTTGTTGGATGATTTTAACTATATAACGAACTTCAGTTAAATATCAAATCAACGATGCTTACAATAATGAAAATTAGCGACATAAACATTCTTATTGTCTCTATATATTATTATAGTATGTTTCGATTGCGAATATTATCGAGGGCATTTGTTTATGGGTATGGTTTCCTAAGTATTTTGACGGGTTTTTATTTTGAAAAGCAAACGGTTGGTATTTTCTTGAACTTTTGAATATCCTTCCTTTCCTAATACTATATCATTATTATGTTTAATTTGGTAGGCCGTGTACTCCGCACGGTTCCCTGACAACAGATTCCCGAAAGTCGATCAAATCGATGGCAGCCAACTGGTGTTATGTATATTTGCACTAGGTCTACACGGTAACACTCCATAACGTATAATTGCCTAAGTCTAGACGACTAGACATTTCATTATTAATAATTATTATTATAGGTTGCCAGTAAAAATTGGCGTAAGCGTGGTTAATAAATAACGACGTCCGAACATTTAAACGCTCAGACATCATTATAAAACGTATTATTAATCACACAAAGTTATATATTATAACAGTGGTCAACTTATTATCATACTCTATTTCGTCTGGTCGTATTTTAATATTTACCGAACTTTTTTTTAATTATAGGACATCGGTTTTGGATTATGTTGGCGTAGCCGTACGCATCGTTCAGAGGGGTGCGACTACCAGAGTATACCTATATCGGTAGTATCATATCTTATAGCTTGATTTTTGGCTGAGTAGGTATGTAATATTATTATAGTGTTGGAAAACCTAAAATTAAATAAAAAATATAAATGTACGTTGGATGTGGACTTTGTCAACGGACAACGACTATTATATCATGTAGTGAACAAAATAGCGTACAGTTATGGCGGTAACATAATTCAAAATAAAATAGCACATAAAATACATACAAGAAAAACCCACAAATTTATGCGCTTGAAGTAATATTATACCTTTTATTCTTTAGTTTATTTTTTCAAATATGTTTTTTAGACGAACAAAAAAATGTCCTGATACAATTACTTATTTATACAAAATTTTTTTTAACTATTGACGTTAATAAAAAAAAGTTGCTAATTGCCTCAGAATAGGTCATATACACGCATTGCCATCTTATGAAAAAAAGAACCACCATCATTACAGAATGTAGAGACGCGCAAGAGAGCCCTACAAAAATATAACATACCTGAGCACCTTCAAGACGCACAGGGCCCCGACGAAGAATCAATCCAAAATTTGATGATGACATTTTTTGATTGTTTATGAAAAATATTAAATTGTACCTATCAGTAAAACAAGTCAATGGTCACCTATTGAGGCTTTCTTTTTTAATAAAAAAAGTTATATAAAAAGTTAAATATTTACGTATGTATAATAAAAAATCACCTAAGAATGAAATAAAGACAAATACAGATTTTACTTTAAAGGTATATAATATTATATTATATTGACTTAAAAAGCAAAACCCATTGATATTTTTCAGATATTGAGGTATGCAATAAAAACATAAAAAAAAAGGTTAAAGGACATATTTTAGTCTAAAATATGCAAAATAACATGTCATTTTGGTATAATGTATTGAATCAAAGTTGTCTCTCACTTGTTTAAAATTCTGAATGCAATTTATAATATCATTAAATTCAATGCCCTGTCATGCCCTTACACAACCTATATTATTTTACGGGATGATAAATGGTAATTATACAATTTGAATAAAAAATATGCCTTCCTGTTATGATTTTTGTTTTTATTTAGGCAACTCAAATTTTCTTAAACTAATCTAACCTGTGCTGTCGCACGTTCATCAAATTATAATATATTAAATAGTATACTGCGCATTAAGTCACAAACCCCAGACGTATACTATTATACATGCATGTATACATATATATATATATATTATGCCTAATATATTATACAATCCGAACTCAAGCATTGCCAAAAGACTGTCATCCAGTTAAAGTGTGTGAGTATAAAAATTATATTACCATAACAATGACTTCCACTCACACTTGGACGGCCGGAGCGTCCATCGACACTTGCATGGGACATATTTTACAATAATATGAAACACAATGTATATTAACCAGATACGGTGTCTTAACTCGTAGGTTAGGGGGCAAAGTGTCTACAGAGGGGGCCCTCATTCTCATCATTATAATAACACCAGGACGGACACATCCGTTTTTGCACGGTATATTTTTCGTTCGACGCAAGCAAAATATATATATATACAAATGGACGGTGCCGAGATATGAAAACAGAATAATAATAATTTATTACAATACGTTACGCAGGAACAGTGGTGGTCAAATGATTTTGCCATGCAGGGGGGGGGGGGATATGACTGATTTTTTAGCATGCACTATTTAATTATTAAAAGTATAATTTATGGTTATCAGATATAAAAACATTGAAAAAAAGGTCATGGGGGATCTCTCCCCCCCCTCGCTCCTCGTCACCCCTCCTGTTTGACCGCCACTGAGCAGGAATCGCAGTGGTGTTCGAAGAAAGGAATCGTCCAAATTAGCTATACCACACTTATTATTCTATACGTGGCATGTACATGCAATGTGGTAAATATATTATAATTTTGCGAGGACGCCGCGTGGTCGTAATAATGTTGTACAACGCGCACCGCTGCGTATAATATTATATATATGGTCGGGCTGCGATGCAATATAATAACACTAGCTAATTAATAAGTGGGGTACATTAGGTTCGTATATTTTGTACGTGTCGTGTGTTGAGAGCCCGGAAGTCCGTGCGCGTTCACACGTGTATTTATGTATAATATTATACCATATTACTGAAATAATTACTCGATCGATTCCGTTTAATATAATACATAAACGTACCAACGAATTCGTTTTTACGGTAAATTAACTACCATAATAATCGTCGTATCTACCGATATGTAATTTGCATACGTCCACGTTTCCGCATTGTTAGAATAATGCACACTCCGAGTATATAATATCAGAGTTTGGGGGGGGGGCTTGATAAGTATTAGCGTACTTTAGTTAATTATTGCAAAATATATAATAGTATGTGAAAAAAATTAATTTACCGATGCCATGATATAAAATGTGAAATTTAAATGTGCATATTTTGCATATTTCGTAGACTTTGCAAGGAAGTGCTATTTTTTTCCTTTTCGTTTGTATGTTCGTAACGTGTGTTTTTTTACATTAAAAACAATGATTGTACTGAGGCCTGGTCAAAAGTGGCAAGTACGATTATGACATTTGAAGGTTTGAGGAAGATTTGGTAATGAGTCAAACATTCAAAAGGGTGAATTCTTTTAAATAAAAATGTATGGGACCTCAAAATGTTGAAATCTGACTTAATGCTTTTTCACCACGTACCAAATACATTGTATCTAATATGGTTAATATATTACACATAAATACAGGTTAGGGATGAACACGTGGGAAGATAAATTAACAGTAAGCCCATTTTAAACTCTTATATCATTGTATTTAACTTCAGAGTATATTATACAAGTCAGCGTATATTTATGTTATGCTATATCGTGTGGATTTTTATAAAAATAAATTATAAAATAATAAATTTAAATCTACGACTAAATATTCTACTATTTTGACACTTATTTTCTTACCGAGGTTCACGTATAGTTGTTTTTTAGGATCATTACGATGAATATAATACCTATGGTTATTTAAAATATAATTTTAATACAAAACAGCCACCCTCAGAAATTTGATGCCTTAGATAGCTGCCTATTTTGCATGATAAATCGGTCAAATGTTCACACAAATTGTGAATTTATTTTATTAAGTTTATTGAACATCATAATTATTTTGAACATTTTTCAATTTTTGATGTATACTTTCAAATTTTACAGAATATATAGAGTCCATGCATATTTTATTAATTTATAATGCATTTGATTCATAGTCTAAACTAATAGAAGTTGGGAAAGGTTAGTCTGATAATTATAAGTCAAACATTGAAAATATATAGATGCATTATTTTTTAAATTAAAATTAACAACATTTATATACAATCATAATATTTCCCTTAATGTTTTAAATATCATGCTTTAGTAACTTCAGTCACCAAAATTTCCAAAATATTTTTTTGACAGATAAATATGCGTATTTGCATGCTAACTTAGGGTTGCCATTTATAAAAAAATTACAAGCTAGAAATTATAATATCCCCCCCCTCAACACATTCTCCGGAATTTTCAATAATACTTTTTTTTGAGCCAAGGCCCAAATAATACCTATTATTTGATAGGTACATAAGTTTATTTTATAATTATTCATAATTATAAAATAAAAAAGGTATTTTAAATTTATTTCGATATTTACTGAAATATCAGTCAATTTTTTTTAGATAAGGTTACTCTTTGTCAGGTAATTTCAATTATTCATCTTTAGCTTTTAATAGTGTAAAAAATATTTACTTTGCTGGATGTCAATGCAGCTATTTGCCCTGTTTTATGATTATCAGATTTCATAAGATAAGTTGTATCAGTTTTCCCGAAATAGCTAACTGAAAATGTACTCGAGACATAGTACATTGAACATCAACATTGTTATTGGGTTTTAACTTTTTCATGAACGGAAATTCGTTTTGGAGTTTCTGAGTGAAGCTGCATAATCGTTTTGGAGCCATAATGTTTAAAATAATAATAGCAAAAAAAGAAAATAAATAATTACGACACAATAAGTAATTTAATTTAAATGTGAGAACAACAGAAGTTCACAACAAGTAAAAAGTTTATTGTATATCACATTGTCATAAGACTGAAGAGAAATAATCGGCAATTCTAAAAATTGTATACGCTAGAAAGTAGAAACCCTACAACCTATTGGTCCTCGCCCCTCAGCTATTTTGGAAATGTTATTTATTTTTAGTTCTTCAAGCACGGGACTAATTTTAAGAAATCGGTACTTATATAGTTATATCTACGTCCCGACCAGAAGTTGAAAAATATCGGGAGACTAGGCGATAACGGGACGAATGGCAACCCTATGCTAACTGCAATTATCATGCTTTTGGTTTAACCGCGAAATCAAAATTAAAGTGGATGGGCAAACATGTTATAAACTTATCGACTTTGAATTTTGTATTGGTAACTTCAAAATCGAAGTCACATACTATGAAGTAAAACCCTTCAAACTCAACCAATATTATAATATTGTATTGTATATTTATGTTATATATTATATTTTAATATAGCGTTGCAAAACATTGCTGGAAAATTATTCATATAATTAACTTTTTGAGTTTATCAAGTGTAATATATAATATTATGCATACTTAACTATTTATTTTGTCGAAATATTAGATTTTTAGTTTAACAAATGTTGAAAAGGTCTAAAAATATTAACACGCTCTAAATTAAGAAAAATCTTCATTACATTTTCATAATTTTTTACTGAGATAAAATAAAAAAAATTTAAAAAAGGCACTAAAAATAAAATTCGAAATACTAAACATTTTTTTTATTTAACTACTACTATTATTAATCTCACTGGCCACACCCTTGCAGTTATTATATTGGTTACATATAAGTAAGGGTATTTTATTTTACTACAGTCGAACTTGGTTATCTCGAACTTCTTTAACTCGAAATCATCGATACCTCGAACATTTACTCTGGTCCCTAGAATTTCCTATTTAAACAATGTAAAAAATCTTTTTTAACTCGAATATTTTCGTGGATAACTCGAAGTTTTGAGTTTTATTAATACATTTGTATTTGTATAAAATTTCCCTCATTTATCTATAAAGGTCATTAGTCATTAATTCGAAACTTTGAATAAAATAGAACGATTCACTACAAACGCTGCAATCAACAGCAAAACTCAAACAAAAATAAATACCTTTTTTAAATAATTTTTTGACCTCACTTTTGTTTATATGTACATACATTACCTGCCTTTTTAAAATTACATATACATATATACATATAAATACATAGTACTTAACTAATTTTTATTGCACATTACATATTGTATTTATAACAAACACAGGAATTAATATACAGTACTGCTTTAAAATTTTTTTTTGGATTACTCGAACTTTTACTCCGGTCCTTTCAACTTCGAGTTAACCAAGTTCGACTGTATAAAATATAATATAATTGTAATTTGTAGGTATGGATTATTACTTTATACGATTTAATTATTATTCACAAAAAAAAACATTTTTAAAATTATTTATACCTTATTTAATGTTTTATTTAAATATTTATAAAATAATAATTTAAATGAGCCATACATCCATTTAAATGTTCATTTTTTGAAGAATGTAAAAATACGTTGAAGCATTGGTTTTCTTTGCACTGGGCGTGAATGAATTTAATATTCAACTGAGTTTTCCGAACACTGTGGGTCTACAATGTTTGAAAATAATAGAGATTATATTATACAAAAAACAGCTAAAATACCGTTTTCACTATAAACAGAATATTACGTATACATTTCTAGTGCTTTTTAGTTTTTCATGAAATTCATAGATATTTTCAAAAGTGATTTTAATCATCAAGTAATAGGAATATTGTGTTGTAAGTTTTTAGGGAAAATAGTTAAGAGTTAATATCTGAATAAGAGAATAAACAACTCAATCATTTACAAAAAGCTATTAGACATTGATAATGAAAAAGTACCATTTGATGCCAAGTGCCGACTCAAAGTATACCTATTATGTTTCCATTGAAGTATTGAACTTGTGTGTTATTGTTCTACATAGACGCAATCAACTGCTCACCGTCAAATCGGTTTAAAATTTTAAATATTATATATTATTTGACTGAAATCTATTAATATTTATTCTATGTCAGGAAAGCTAGTAATAAATAAATATTCACAAATATAATATGCAAATATAAATGTGATGGTCGAAATTTAGCGTGTCAGTCGAAAAAAAAACCTTAATATAATCAAAAATATTTTTTTGCGTGCGGCAACATAATATAATAGTATGCCTTTGAAACAATACAATAGTGTACGGCGCCATGTATATTATGTACATTGCATAGGTGTACAATATGTGTATGATAATAGTATGATATAGTCCCACGTCAATTGTCGTGGCGTCCAATTGTGGGTGTGACGGTGTATAATATATATATATATGTACATTTAAAACACAAGTATTATAATATTACAGCTCACTCGTCCTTCCTGGCCCTTCGCGGAGGACCGCCGAGTCGATTAGACGTTTTACGACACATCGCAAAAAGGCTTTGAATTATAAATAAAAATAAAATGTACTCACACACGTCATCGAATTATATAGCACAAGCGCTAAACTCATCCTGTGTGGTGTACAACCACCGCGAGTGCATTATTATTAATAATAATAATATGTGTGTGATATCGTGTGATCCTCGCCGTTGCTAGTTCTGCGCAATTCGACGAATATAAATTGCTAGCGACGGGAGGCACTTAATAGGTGCTCACAATTTTATGGCATTTAAATATTGGCTTTCCGACGGCACAGCGATGATGCACAATGTTTAATACGTGTTTACATAATATTATTACAAAACAACACCCGAAATCCCCAACCAGATACAGATAAAGCGTTGCCGAGGCATATGATAAAATGATAGCAGTTACTGATTTAGAATGGTATTTCGTCGTTGGTAAACTCTGCGGCAAACCGATTCGTTCAAAAACTATAAATTCAATAGCTCAACGGAGGCCATAAATGTATTATTATGTTATTACCATACAGGTTTAGAGAAAGACTAAAAACAAATTCAGAGCCAATACTACGTAATTTCAAAAAATGTAGCAATTTTGCGATTTCGTATTAAGAATAATAAAATGATTTACTATTTTTTAATTTTTGTACCCTATGTATTCATAACAGATAATGAAGTATTAACATAATATATTCAAAATATTAGCAATACCACGAGCATAAAATACTATAATACACATAAAATTTAAGACAAAGAACAGCTCAAAGATGTGACGTCCTTGTCAAAAGCTATAAGATTGTGTCAAAATGAAGTTCTAATAAAAAAATATTACGCCTTGGCGAACTACACATTAAGAGTAGGTATTGCACAGTTCGAATAATAAAGCTAACAAATTATATAGTTAAAAGTTAATTTACTGAAATAAATGTCAAATAAATAAAATGTATTAAAAGGATCTAAACGAATTGATAAAACTATCATACAATACATATATTTCGTGCCTTTATTTATAACACATATGTTAATAGTAGGATTCATTTTTAATAAGTTTAAGTTAGTATTATCATTGAGTATATATACTATACTATACTATACTATACTCAATGGTATTATTTTCGCAACGAACATTTTACTTTTAGTTTAATCCGTTAACGTACATATTAAATAAAATAGAACCTAGAACTGTTCCTTGAGATAGTGACTTCACAACTCCAAATTTAGGCTGTAAAAAATTTTGTTCCAATTTAAATGCAGCAGTATGTTTTGTTATCTAAAGTTGTGGCTATACTAGACAACTAAAAAATCTAAAATGGTCAGTTATACTGCTTACTTTTATTATTAAAGAAATTATAAGAGAATTATATATTATAATAGAAAACCCATTTTTAAATCGATTATTTGTTAATGTTTAAAAGATAATTTGGTAGCTTTTTACTGTGTTATAAAATATCAGCTGAGCTGTAAATAATAATAATATAATATTATACACTATACACTATACACTTACAAAATACTGTAAAAAAAATTTAATTTATTTTTCATTTACTAACATTTTAATATAAAGATGAATTAATGCTATAAAAACACAGTATCAGATACCCAAATGATAAATTAAGCAATAGCAAAAAATGTTATAACTTTCCCGGATAAAGATCGACTGAGCTCTGGCACACCAGGCACTCGGTGAGCCACATCAAGACTGAAATATACTACAACCCTTCTCATTTAAAAAAGATGGAATTATTAATTTTTACGATTGTATTATACCATTGACAAAATATATTTTCATGTATAAGACTAACAAATTAATTATGTAATAAATATTATACACAAGTATAAACTATTATAACAATGATACTATGATGTTACAGTCACCACAGCCACAGCAGTAATACATTCTATTTAAGTGTTAGAAACTACTATAAAATATTGTTACCTCACTCGAATGGGTATAAACACCTACTATCAATCAATAATTGAATATTTTATTAATAACAATGTAATAAATACGGACCTATAGGTAGTTTCATAACAATTATTAATAACTCAACGTACTGTATTGAACTAATTGGTAATTTGGTCATCATAATGTGTATTGCCGTATAGGTCATGCATGTGTACAGATAGGTTTACGTTTTTGTATTACATCCATTGTATGGAGTGTTCGAATTGTGAGCGAAGGGGGACGGAGTTCCTCTTCATTTTTTTATATTTTGAGAGCAACCCTTCTAATTTTTTTCATTAGAACGGGTGACGGAATGCTTTATATTGTTAAAATAAGATTGCAATTTTGTAATTATTATTTCCTAGAAGTTGTACCTATTCAATAAGATATTCAAATTCAATGATTTTTTTATGATAGTAATTTACCCAGTGGTTAAAGCACGGATTGAGATATAAGTTCGTGGTCAAAAGTCTTTTATCTATTTAATTTTCATTATTAAAATTTATGATTAATTACCTAATTAGTTAGAAATATTAGAATGTTTACATAATGTTACCAATTAATTTTTATGTTAATAAATGACAAGTGAAATAATATTTATTGCAATTGTTGGTAAATGTTACTAGTATTGCTATAGTATATTTCAACTACTGGGCTATTTTTGAAGATGTTGTGAGGGGGGGGGGATACTGGTGGTTAGATACTTAGATTATCACGGGCCATGTTGAGTTTAATCATTGTTAGGAACTCTTATTTTATTCAAGTCTCAGAGTCCACTTCTCTTTATTTTTCAAATTCGAGCACTGGTTTCGGGAAATATTTATATTTTCCGGACACGGAGTTTTGTTGATTGTTTCGAAGAATTTACTAAATAGCGAATTTCGCGTGTTTCGGATATCCTTCGTGCATAAATATAAGCGTGATAAATATATAATGTATCGACATGGCGAGCGCCAATCGATTCGTTTGTAACTACTTTCGTTGGCCAATTGCGAACATTTAAAATCTTATAGCAGCTGCTGAATTTTCAAGGTACACCTACTCTAGAAAACCCATTTTCCCACCTTTTTTATATGTATTCATTATTCGTATAAATACTTTTTTTTGTTTTTTTGTCGTCATTTGAGGTGTAACTTTCGTCAGACCACCGCATCACATTATTATTTAGTATACGGACATTTAGGTCGTATATTCTGCTGCAACTGGGAATCGTGCGTTGGTTGTCACTTGTCCTTGGAGAGTAGTGGGTACGTTATAAACATTTTATTTAAAAAATTGATTTTAATATTTATAGTCTGATTCACCTTTATCGTTTAAAAGTTAAAATTGTGTGGGGCTTGTCATTTGATCTTAATAAATAATGACATGAATTATACAGGAGAGATATACGGCAGAGCACATTCGGCCAGGATAGGTTAGAACTAGTTTTTTGTTGACGACATCCCAATAATAATAATTATTATTATTATTATTTATCTCAAATTACATACCAGTGAAAATGTTTAGTAGGTACCTATATGTTTGGGAATAATTTTGCTGAAGACTGAATTATAATTTGTGTACTTTTAAAATAAATATTACTGTGTAGTCTTATGGTGCAACTTTTACTAAATAAAGCTTTAAATTATAAAACGCATATTTTTTTTTCAAGGGATCCGAATTAGGAGTTAGAAATTAAGTCTATACTAATTATTAAACTATTACGGAACTATCAAAATTATTAAGATGTAATGTATGTACATACAGTATTTTATATAATTTCCCAAATAAAATGAACTTTTTTAGTGTTAGCGATAGCAAGCTATTTTTTTTTAAGTACCTACCTATGCAAAATATCAAACACTTTTTAAATATTCGAGGAAACAAAAACAAAAATTTACGAGAAAACCGAAATATTTACACAGCATCAATTTTTGATATTTTGTTGTTTTTCAAAAACGAATAACTGTAGTAACTCAAGTAATACTTACTTGAAATTACTATCAAATATTTTATAGGCATGGTAAAATTTTCATTATATTTTTTTTTCAATTCTTTTATAAACATTTGAAACTGTCTACTTGTTTTTAGTTTTTTTTTTCAAAAATATTGAAATAAAATGTAACGCTCCGTCGACAATTTTGAAAATTTAATACAAGGTTCCTCATGCGTTAGGATAAACACTGGTATTTTCAAAATATTTAAACCAATATTTATATTTACCACAAATGAAAATAAAATGGAATCGTTTAAAAACTATTTTTATATAATATATTAGATTTTTTTTTGTTTGAAATTGGTTCAACTACCGTACTACCTATATATATATGTATACTCATATTACTAATAGAAAAATAAATGACCAAGTAATATATTAATGTATCTATAATAATTTATATTTATATATAATTTCCTCAGAAACATGCAGATTGTCTTCAAGATTAGACAATGATTTAACAATAATGTAATAACTTTGTTACTGTGATATTACTCATTGACGAGAACCACTCAACGTATACTATAATACACAGTAGAGCGTCTTGTCTGGCTTTTAATTATCATATCAATTTTAGCATATTATTATTTCTCATTTCAAACATTTTTCTTAATTCATTTTGTAGTCATTTTATGGACATAATTACATCATAATCAGTACCTATAAGTAACTACATATAAGTAACATTATGTGTATACCACAATATTATTGTGGCAATAATAAGCATTTAATACATTGTTTAAAAAAACAGCAGTTTAATGTTACTTCACATCATTTAATATTTTATAACGACTAAATAGTATGAGATAAATATTATCGTGTGTATAGACATAATTCGTTAGTAATTGACAATTGGAGATAATAACTATAGATTCAAATTGTATAGGTAGTCTACCACAAATATCCATAGGTCACAATAACTCATAAGCAATAGTGACATAGCCCACATGTTATTAAAACAAACTTTTCAGTTCAACCTAGAATATTTTGTAAAATACACCGATGTGTTTTTGTAATAACTATAATTTAATTTTTGTAAGAATTAAGAAAGTATTAAAGTATTAAGAAACATAATATAATATTCATCAAGGATACAAGTGGCATTATGAAGAATCGATTTTTTAATTGGTTCAAAGGTATTTAATATTAATTATTGATCGTTAAAAACCATCAAGAATTCGAGAAATAAAATTGACTGTAGGTAGGTTTACTACAGTTATTTAATATATATTCGTTTTACCATCGTATAATAAATTATCCAACTGTAATATTGTATAACAGCAGTTTGAAACACAGGAAAACATATTTTTATAAAAAGGATGTAGATAAAAACATTTATATCATTGTATAAATTAACGGTAGGTACTTACTTAAATTTTGTTTTAGTTCTTATGATTATTTTTTTTGAGATCACACTTGCATTTGTCACCATGTTACTGTGTATACCGAATGCAATTTTATACTTTAAGTTTTATACTTTTAAACGTATATAAACGAAATATTTTTTAAGACATTACTTAAAATTATCATTATTAAATAATATCTAAATGAGTAAATTATCGGTTTTTCTATATTACCGGTATAACGTAAGAGTTTAACTTGGCCGTGTATCCATTTATATAATGTTATGCACAATATATTATAGCATACCTATCTATTATTTATTTGATGACAAAATCAAAGTATTGAGAACAATCGAACATTTTTAGGGATTTAAGTCTTTATTATTATTCTGTTGGCGCCATCTACACGTGAAACTTGATTTCACCCCGAAGGGTTAATTTAGCTAATCTACCACTAGACCTCACCCTCGGCATCAAACTATGAAAATAATACTACAAAATGTCGTCATGCTAACAGTGCGTACTACAAGTGAACAAATACAAATGGATTATACAATTATTATTTATTCAAAACCAAGAAGAAAGTGTTTTGTTTAGATACAAATTCAAAACACATACTATCAATGTAAATTATGAACATCTATCTAATTTGAGCAATATAAATTAATTCGATTCAATATTATAACCTTAAGTAAAAAACATTAATTACTCCTATATGCGAGAGTACCTACCTATATAATACCAATTATTATTAATTTTGCCATTTTAATATTCTATACATATAAGTTATAATGTTTTCAAAAATACTATTTTTTTCCTGTACAATTTACTCTCCGACAAAAAATTATACAATAAACAAAACGGAGAAGTCGCTGTGCTTTATAGGAAGTTTCTAGTGTACCTTGTCATTCAGTAAATTACTGTAATGTACTTTTGTTTTATATTTAAATTAATACTAAGCATGGTTATTCTTGGAACCTCTCTATAAACGTGATATCTATGTAATGTATGACTGTGAGAATAGATTCACTGCATAAATAGTTTACAAATTAAGCTAAATATTTTTTAATTAAATAAATTTAATTTCGATTAATATTTTTTAAATAACATGAAAATAACTAAGATTATGAAATTCAAACTTCAAATGTCTATAAAAAAAATTTACATAAAAATAGGTGGATAGATGGTATGTATTTTAGACATTTTTCAATTTCTGGTAAAATACCTTTAAAGAAAAATAATATGTAATTTTCAAGCCATAGCTATTACAATTTAAAATGTTACAATATTCATTTGAAAGTGTCGTAATATTGATGAATTTTGACAAAATTTAAATTTATTGTAAAAAATATTGTGCCTATGTGATTTTGATATTTTAACTGAAAAAAAAATAGTCATAAATATCTTTGTGCATCAAACATGATAAAGTAAGTGGGTAAAAGTGGTAAGTTTCAAGTTTCTACGGCTGACACATTTCAAGTGACAACAAAATAACCAAATAACCTCGTCGTATAAATATCCAATTACATACCTACCAATAACTATGAAAATTTGATTTTAAAGTCACAAATAACAATGATGAGAATTTACGCTAAAGTAAGGACTATTAATAAGAAATATTGAACTACTATGAATCCTTATAAATGAACACTTTTTATAATTTTTAAATCACGAAAAAAATGAGATTTTTGTAGTTTTGACTTCAATAATCAGAAGTTTACAAAAATATCTAGAATGTATTATTTATATTTTTAACTACTGTAAGAACAACTCAAGAGGAATCTTTTATTAAAATTACCAGCAATTTGACTAACACTTAAAACTAACATTTTATTAAGATAAATATTTTTTTTTTTGAGAGTAAAAAAATGGTTTAAAAAGATTTTGTCTATAAATAACATTGTCAAATTCAAAATTTTTTATGAAAATTTCAATAAGGTTATTCAATTTTAACAACAAAAAAAGAAAAAATTATTTCATGTATTCTTGAATTCCGTAATTTTATTTGAATTTTTCTTGTACATTTTTAAAACTCGATAATATCATTTTCAAAAGAAAACAAAAATTCTAGTTGTACAAAATAGTTATGAAAAAAATGTCAAATTATATCATAAACCAATATTAAATGTTATGGCGTTCAAAGAAAAATTGTTTATATTCAAGATATTAAGGGTCGAGTTACCGAAAGTCAAATGTATTAAATAATTGGGATTAAAACGAGATTTTATCCAGTGGAAGTGAAAATTCTGCATTTCCACTTATCCGAAAAAAGGGGCAGGAATATAATTACGGTACGATCAATGACAAAATGCTTAATCTACCAAACTCATTTAGAATACGCTAAAAGAAACGAAGGGCACTGCGTATGTATAATATATACTCTTTTTGACAGTTATTAACTTAATAAACGCCCATCCACCCAGTTCACATTTTGCCAATAAATACTCTGAACCATTTTAAAATTAAATTATGTTTATGAACTCTTTTTCCGAATACTGTACACGCCTCTTAACACTACAGCTCCCCCCCCCCCCCATTGCGAAATTTAACGAAAAAACTATGTAACTTGACTAAGCACAAAAAACTGCATCAAAATACAAGTCATACTATATAATATACGGAAAAAAATACAACAGTGTATTACCCATTAATAAAAATAATAAATAAATAATTTTCTCGACCAACCAATCTACAAATACTATATTTATACACGCAATATTCAGTACTACCATTATTAATGCTTCTTTTGTTCAACATACTCTGTAACTGGAAATCAGATAATAGATATTATGTAAAATAAAATGTGATTTCTACAGATAATACAATATATAAATGTTTGCATAATAATAATTAAAAATAGTTTTAAAGTAAAAATAAATGGAAGATTAAAATTTGTAAAATGATATAGCCATTAGTAGGAAAGTAAATTTATTTGCCATAAAACTGTTACACGTCTTGTGTGTTCAAAATAAAATGTATTGAATAACCAAAAATTTGCAAAACTGAGCATTTTAGAATTAAAAAATAAGTTTAGATATTGAGCGATGAATGATCGGCCAGGTTATTGATTTTATAATGATGTGAGATTATAGATGTTTTATTGTACTTCAAAAAAATAAAATTCCTAGGTACTTGAAACTTTAAAAATATATTACTATATTTTAAACACACAATTCCATTTTCAAATGCAGTGTTTTCGATAAAAATGAATTTAAGCTATACCGTAGTCTGTAGTAATAACTTACTTATAGGCTAACAGATCGTGTTTGCTCAAAATCGTTTTTCGTATACAATGATTTTTATCATTGTAAATTGATAAATTTACAAAAAAAAATTTAACACATCTATTACGGTGACTTCTCAAAACACCTTATGTTGAGCAAACCACTACCCACTTGCTGCTTTTTTTAAATTGTCACAGGACACAGCAGTTTGTAAAAATAAATCATTATAAATATTTTTTTTTTTCAATTCGTTTTTATACACATAGGTACCTATTTAATAACTGTATTATATTAAGTATATAGGTATTGTTCTGTGAAAAAACAGACATCCAAAGCCATTACCTATTAATTAGTAGACATGAACATATTGCCGAAAAACAAATTTTAAACGACTCGGGTTCTCTCTCTATATATAGAAGTTTGAATGTATATCGTCATTCAACGGGTTGTTGAAATGGATGTATTTAATTTGAACTCAATGATAAATCTTTCTACACGAAAAACGTTTATAAGCGGGGATGGTATGAAATATACTACGATTGAGTTACTATTTTCAAGGATATTTTAGCATATTATAATATGTTAATATTATATTATTTATAGTTAATTTTAGTAAAGTTAAAATTAGTAAAAGGTAGATTGAACAAATTGTTGACAAAAAAAAAATCGCTTATATTAAATATTATTATTAATGTTATTAACTCATAAAATAGGTATATAGTCAGCATCGAAGAGTACCTTGAATGGTTTGAATAGGAATATGTTTAGTACAAACAGTTTAAAAAGTAAGGGCACAAATCGGTTTTAAAAATTGAATATTAAACTTTTTTTTTGTAAATAATTTTACTCAGGATCGACTGATGGTGGCACTGATATTTGGCAGATTATCTCATATGATTTATCTCATATTATGTTTCAAGTCACTGAAGTTTTTTTTTTTAATTACAACAAAATAACTTAATTCGATTGTGAAAAATCATTATGTATTTCATCATAAGGTATTGAACTTAAAACGTTAATAAAAAAATGTGGCAAAATGCACTTGGGATATTTTTTTTTTAAACTAGGTAGAGGTACCTACTAAGAACAAGCAACAACATATGATACATTTTTTATTACATTCCCCAGCTTTAAATCCTTAGAAGTAAACATGTTATAAATTCTGAACTATTTACTTCTAGTAATTCTTACAAGTTCTGTCAACACTTTAACTTCAAACACTTATGAAAAAATACTGACTAATTATTTTCAATAAATTGAAATCAGTGTGAAAAAAAGTTATCAACATAAATCCAAAAATAAAAATAAAAAAAGTAATTGAGTAATTAATTTTCAAATGTTATAAGTACCTAGCTCAATAATTAGACATTCACTATTTTGATAATTATAGAATTTTATAACAAATATATATAAATATTTATAGATAATTTCAAATAGATATCTACTGTTATTTCTTTATGAACTGAATAGAAATAAAACTATTTTATAGAGATTAGCTTCCCATAAATTTTCCTGTTTTCAGACTAAGTAAATACTAATCGCGGCTGTCAAATCGTTAAAAAAAATTGGTTTGAAAAAGATTGTGTTATAAAAAAAAAGTGGATCAGTGGATTGCGCTCTGCTGCAGTACATTAGGTGTTTAAAAGGTCATTGTAACGGATGGTATTAAATTTGAATTCAATTATATAATATCATTGTATACGAAAAACGATTCTGAGCGGAGACAGTATGTCAGTCTAGGATATTAGATTCGGAGCGAAGTGATGAATGTATTGATTTTACAATGATGTGTGTATTTTTTTTTTGTGTCTGTCATCATGGTTTTTTAAGTGCTTCGATTTTCTTCAACAGCAAATTTTCTGGTAGGAAAGTGAATCTAATTGGTGCATTCTGGTCAAAATTTAAAATTCCTTATAGTTTTCAAAAGCAACAGGAAAAACAAGCAAAATATTAAGGAGAAACAGGAATTTTTAAGCAAAACCAGTTTTCGAAAAAATCGATTTTGGTTTTTAGTGTAACTCTAAAAAAAATAATAGTGGATACATGACATTTTCACTGGATATTTGTGTAAAAATTTTCTATACACCATACAATTGTCACTATTTTTTTTAAACTAATGCCGATAAAAAAATTTTCGCTTGGTCAAAAAACTTGTAAATTTAATACATTTTTCCTTGTTAATGGTTGTTAGTGCAAATTAAAAAAAAATGGGGAGGAGTAAATCCACAATAATTTTTTATCAGCGTTTAAACTTGAATTTTGATAAAATTCGTAAAAATTACGAAAATTAGCAAATTTTATTTAGTTAGAAATTTATAAAAAATTTCCTTTTTTTATCTAAGATTTAAAAATTTAGTGCAAGATTCCTTATGGGATTGTCCGCCTAATAAAAAAAATTTCTTCCAGAAAGTCAAATTAAATTTTATGAGCGTTTGAAGTTGAAATGTCTGCAACATTAAATATTTGATAATTTGAGAAATGTTGTCAGAATTTGAAATTTAAATGATTATAAAACAAAAACGTGCACATGCATTTTTAATTTTTTTAATATTTTCAACATATCAGGAGCCTTGTATAAATTTTTCGTGCTTTTTAACCCAACCAATAATATTTTATTGACATTTATAGAAAAAAAAACTAAAAAATATGAAAACTGTAAATGCCAGCAAACAGCTCAAAACGAGTCAAAATATTTTTAAAATGTTACCAAGTATAAGAACTGACAAAATAAACATATGATCTAAATTTTAAGTGTCTGCAATTATTCGTTTTTGAATTTAAAAAAAATTAGTTAATCGCTACATGAGAAATCTAGTGCATGTCCAATATTGTAACTTATGATTAACCTTGTAATATAGTATTTGAGTTTTTTGACAGTGCTAACATTTTTTTATGTACATTATTACATTAATCGAAAAAAACTAATAATAATCGAAATTTTCTTATTCCGATAAATAGTTCAACATGACTCAAAATATTTTAAAAATTGTATGGTGTATAGAAAATTGCTAATATAAACATTCAGTGAAAATTTCATGTATCTATGGTCATTTTTTTGGGAGTGATACTAAAAACCAAAGTTGAATTTTTCGAAAGCTGGTTTTGCCATCGTTATTTGAAATAACATAATAGAATTAGTATATTATAATGAAATCAATGATTTTTTCATTTACACATTAGATACTTACATATAAAAATCTACAAACTATATTATAATATGCTTTTATACTCATAATATTTGCTATTTTAAAGATCTAGTTGTGGATTAAATGTAAAAATTCTCAGTGACGTTCAGAAAAATCAGATAAAAATACTAAAAACAACAGAGTAAAGACGGAAATATATATAATAAAAGACAAGTGGACAAGTGGGCACCGCTCTGCTGTCGAGCAAGTCATTGTAATGGATATATTTGAATTCAATTATCATTTAATACGAACAACGATTCTGGGCCTCACTAGCCGTCAGCCTACAATATTAAAATAAAATATAATAAAATATACTAAAATATACTATTTCGTTTTTGGTAATGCTACTTGTCACTGGATATGTACCAGGATCGCATGTCATAGTCATTACTCTTCTTCGATTTTTGTGGCGGCGCAATCAGTTGCCTGTGTTTGCGACGGCGGCAGTAGCAGTCATCACTGTAAATGATCCTGTTACATTCGTTTAGTAATCTAGCTCCGTCATTACTTTACATTGTCCCTGCAACGTTCCTAAAACGATCGAATGAAACAACCGATTCAAAAAAAAAAAAAACCGTGAAGTGTCGTTTTTTACAACTTTTATTAAAAAAATTACACTCATTACGATCATATTATTAGGTACAATCAATAATATCAAATTTAATTTCCATATTATTATACTCATTTATTGGGCATGTCTACCTCGTAAATATAGGTAAATACAAATAAAATTCAAAAATGGGTATAACTCTACTGTACAGACTTTCAGTTGGTAGGTGTCTAAAGGAGTCTCTGTTATGAATGAATTAGGTATGATGTATTTTGTCAAAATGTGAACTTTAAATGCTTCTTTTAAAAATAATCTTGCAGATATATTTTTAGTATTTTTCAACTGCTGTTGTAACAATATATCAGAAACTTTATATTAAATTTCCAAGCTTCCATACCCAACAAATAAAATAGTATTGACAATTTAAAGCATAAAAAAAATCGAAAACTGAAAATGTCAATAAAAGCTCAAAACATAAAATATTTTACAAAGTTTTAAAAATATCAAAAATAGAGAAATTAGGAAATGATTAAACTAAAACTTTCTGTAAATTTCAAATTTCTAATATTATTCGTTTTTTAGTGAGGTACAACAAAAGAAGAAAATCGTTCCATGAGAAACTGAGTAAATATCCAATGTTATACAAATTTCTAATTCAAACGCTCATGACAATTTAATTTGATTTTCCGGTAGAATTTTTTTTTTTTTTGATAAAGTTAGACAAACTTTTAACTAAATCTTGTATTAAAATTTTAAATCTTAGATATGAAAAGAAAATTTTTTATGAATATCTAACTTAAAATAATTCTTAAAATTTCGTAATTTTTACGTATTTTGTCGACATTTGAAATTCCACTCTCATAAGAAATTATTGTGGACTTACGCTCAATTTTTCTTAAGTTTCCACTAAAAACATTTTATGAAGAACTTTGTATTATATTTTCAAGTTTTTTGATCGATCTAACATTTTATTTGTAGACATTAATCGAAAAAAACTAATAATAATCGAATATTTCATATGCCTATAAATAGTTAAATATGAGTCGAAATATTTTGAAAACGTTATGGTGCATAGAAAATACGGATTTAAAAATTCAGTGAAAGTTGCATGTATCTATGGTCATTTTTTTTAAGTTACCCGAAATATTATTATGTATATAATACCAACTTATTTCGAAGATACGATTGTAAGTTTTAATTTGTATAATATTTCTAGTATTCCCACCTATTTTTGAATAACCATTTAAAATGAGCTTTAAAAATGTGTTTTGATCTTTATCATATTATCATGTATGATAAAACACGTTTTATGTATTTTAATTTTTTTAATTTTTGGTACCTTCAATTTGGACATACCATTTAAAATGCCTTCACGTGCTACCTCAGTGGAACATTTGAAATGGTTGGCCATCCCTAAGTTAGGTATGTACTACTCATTCGATTGTTCAAGGTAGTTCAATATTTAGTGGTCGAATTATTAATACGTGGTCGCCTGCACGGGTATAGCGAATATCTATAAAACTATTCAAATGTTTATTTCCTTTTTTTCGTAAACAAAATTTGAAATTTTCGCTATTGATATTTTTTTAATGAACATTTGGTTTTTAAAAAAATATACAAAATAATATAATTATTATGTAAATTCGTCGTACCTATGTATTTGAACACCAATACATATGTTCGGTAGTCTGGACAAAACAAGGTAAGTATTCATTATATTGTAATTAGCCTAGGCGTCATTTAGGCAGTTGCCCCTCAGAAAAAAACTTAAGTGGGCAAACTTATCATTTTAAATGGATCAGCAAACTGTGATTAACCCCCCCCCCCTCCCTCCACCATTAACACATATGTTAATATTAATAAATAAATAATATACTCTACAGTTATTTAATTAGTTTAGTATAAACCAAACGCAATTTAATGTATAATTGATTAAAAATGAATAGGTATAGTGTTGAATATTTATTCATATAGGAATTAAATGTATAATGAGATACCTATTGATTTTTTTACAACGATACATTATAAGTTCAGAAAACTTTCCTTTTCTTCTCATCTCAAATTTGGTTTGCCTATATAAACAAAAAATAGCCTTTTTTCAAAAAGTTGGACTTGATATATTAAACATCAACGTTTAACATATACACGTTGCGCAGTGTATATTGTATAATATATAATATCCATACCACTGATTAGATACTAAATCGACCGGGAATGTTTTAAAATACGAACAAGGGGGGGTAAAAGAAGGGTTTTCAGTATAATAATATTTTTAAACCTTTGATAGTCAATTTCTTATTCCAGTTAAACGTAGAATGTGCGATGGGAGGGGACGATACGATGGGAAGAAATTGTTACACTCTTTGATGTCGAATAAAATTGGGTGCATGTTGCCGCAGAGGGATCGTCCTGTATACGGTGTGTATTATGTATATCTATATTGTATGTTCACGTCCACCCCCTCCCCAACTACCGCATACCATGCCCGAAAAGGGGTTGTAGATTTTTGTCAGTCCGGGCCCGGAAGCTTAAAACGATTCAACAGATTATAGACTTTTACTTGGCCAACGGGCTTTTTCATTTCAGACATTTGCATACCAAAGAGATCGAGCCGACAGTTTCATGTACGGCGTTTTCAGTATACTTCTTACACAGCTTGAAACGTACACACATATACTATATAGTTTCGAGTATTTCATTGTTAGCAACGTCGGTTTTTGTTTCCACCGTCCACACATTATGTCCATTTAATAATTTTAGTTTAAATCTCGCATGAATCAGTATGTAGAAAGTAGGAACTTATGTAGGTTCCGAGTATACGTTGAAACTGATTACCCACAACATACACGGGATAAAGCATTTAAAACGTAAGATCATATTATTATTCAAGTGTCAGTATAAATGTCTTACGTTAAATCCATCTCCTGGTATACTACGTATTATTGTTACTATTTATGAAAATGTTTGAATAATAAGGTTCTAGTAAACCATAAAACGAATCAACTGAACAAAATGTTTCATCGAATACGTAGTTAATCCACTCTTAATAGGTATATTACAAATGTGTTAGAGTTTACCTTTTTTAAATAAATATATCATACTAAAAGTCCACTTAATACTTTATTTTGATTCTTATTACAATTATTTTAACTAAAATCCACTAGAAAAAGAATAAATTCAATGAAGATTGATTTATTGTTTTTATTTAAATCATTAGCTGCAGAATTCATTTAATGGCCTTATGGACGACAACGTTAATTTGTTTCATCCACCTTGATGTTTAAAAAAAATAATGGAAAAATGCTGATTGTAGTATACAAATAATTTAAATATTGATCTAATTGTTCTATTTACGTCAGAAGTACAAAATGTATGCAGTATGCTAAAATAATATCTTACGAGTAGTCGTTAATTTACAATTAACAAGATATATAACTAGGCATCATATTACTTTTCACTCAAACACATTTATAAAGTATATTATACATTGGTAGTTTCTTGTTCGTAACTTGGATGACCCTCCTCCATTTAAAAATTATATATTATAAATTATAATTTAATTATATTATACTTCTGGAACGTGGGGGTAAAATGTATTATATAACATTTAATATTTATTTTATCTTTGAAATGTATTTGTTCAAATTATGATTATCAACAGTGCAACATTATTATATCATATCACTATATCAGTATCTAATTTTAATTGCTAAATTTCCAATTTGGTAAAAGTTATGATTATATTAATCTTAAATATATATCTTTGTTTTGTGTTTTAAATAGTAAGCATGAACTTATGACATAAATTGACTATTTTATTAACATTAACCAATATATTTAATATTAACAAGTACTAATAGTAGGTATATTTCAATAATAATAAATTATATTGGCAGCATCATTTAATTGCATCGTTTGAACTGAAGTAATACATTATGAATACATATTAAATTGTATAATATAAATACTAAATAAGGCTATAAATGGATAATATTTGCATATTTTTTTTTGCTCGATGTACATATTTTAGTAATAATATTAATTTTTCCGAATTGTATTTCAAAGTATAACTGATTTATAAACTAAGATGTAAAGTTGTATATTTAATAGACAATAAATTATGTATTTTTTTAAGTGCCGCCTACATGCTATTGAATTAATTACTTTGGGAATTAATAATATTTAATTTATTTAATCATACAGTCATACAGAACAAAATAATTCAAGATATTGTGTGTAGGTACAATTGTGTTAGAATCACAACAGTCTTATAAGGTTTTTACTTAATAATTTTTAATCGATTCGTTCTGCTGGGAATTGTTTTAAATTTTGAATTATTGTCTACTGCATACATGGTTTTGTATTGATGGATAATTTTTGTCACAGTATAAAATACATTACATATTTTGTATACTGAATATAATAACTGTATGCAAGAATATTGTAAAATTTTTTATTGCTGTACAATTCACATTGCCAGTCTAGACAACAATAACTATCGTTGGACAATATAATCTTTTCACGTACATAATTAGACCATTGGTTAGGTACATCGTACATATTCATTATTCGTTTATTATAATTTATTAAACGCTATTGGCAATTCCGAGTTCAAATAACACTCATTTTACTATATTATACGCATTATGCTAATAGAAATAAAATATTTATTATAGAAATTGAAATTTATCAGAGAAGAAATATTATATTGTGATTATTATTAGATGCAAATACGAGCTATAACGAATTTTTATGAAATTTTACCACTTTTTGTATATCGATTAATTTTATAATAGTAGTCGTCCATAAAATACCATACACTATACAGTATTCAACATAGGCATTATATTAATATTGTATAAGAATCTGCTGGCTGAAACATATTATTTTTCTAGCTCTAACTTAGCCAGACTGATACGCATTAATACTGAGACTTATTAAATATATATTATTCACGGGGGATGAAATATATCGATTGCTTTTGGTTTTTTTTCTACCGGTATGAAGGGTCAAGCCACTGTCCGGTTAACGTATATACACATATTGACATAGTATTATGTTTGCAGTAGCCTGTGGACACATGTATCTCTTAAATACATTTATATTACAATTTAAGAACAGATACCAAATAGCCAATAGGTAATAATAAGCATTTCTAACCATTTGAGTTTTTTATTAGTGAGAAATTCATATACGTAGCTAGTTGTACTATAGGTACAGTTCCTTATACGTTTGCAAAAAGTAAATTTTAATTAGGTATTTTAGTAGGTATTCATTGATCAACTGTCTAACATCATATTTAAAACTTTTACTAACCAGTCAATAAAATAATAAATATCCAACATTACGTTATGATTTAAGTATCACAATATTTTGTAATGATTTTAAAGTATAAAAATATAATTTTTTGAAATATTTCTCGATATAAATTTTCGTAAAAACATGGTAATGTTTTAGAATTTGATAAGCGGAGTGATTATATTACAATGATGAGTGTGTGTATATTTTATGTCTGATGTAACCTTTGGAGCAGTAACAAAGTTTCAAACATTTAC
Source organism: Myzus persicae (assembly GCF_001856785.1). NCBI lineage: Eukaryota > Metazoa > Arthropoda > Insecta > Hemiptera > Aphididae > Myzus > Myzus persicae. The sequence continues at coordinate 1,476,605 of NW_019100913.1, read as the reverse complement.
CTTGAAGGGGTTTTCTGTGTTAGAAAATTGTGTCTGGTATACTTTACTGGTATACTTTACAACATTTTTTTGGGGAGGTAGACAATCGAACGACAGCTAAAATATCGACAAGACAATCAACCAATAGGGGCAATCGAATGTATGTGATTGTAGAGTATACATTACATGGTTACTGGTTAGGTTGTGACTTGTGAGCAATCCTTCTAAAATACTCCAGACGTGAAGGCAAACTTCACGATTGTTAAAAGCAGTCTTCAAGTGCTGTTCATGTTTTTGCTGAAGATTTGTCGGACTAAGAATCTTATGCATTTTATGCATTTTATGACCAATTTTTTTATTTAACGTTCTTATCTCCGATTATTTCGGTGTAAACCACATTATTTTTTGTACTTATTTTATTAAATAAAAGAGGCATGTGCCAATTTTCAAAATGTTCAGAAATATATGACGTAAGTTTCCAGTTAAATTATATTGAATTATCCATTACTATTTATTATAAGACTGTTTTTATCATTATATAACTATTGTTATATATTACTATACAATATTATAAAAATATGTATTATATTAACATAGTCATTAATATACATTATGGGCATATTTATAAAAGAAGAATATAAATTAAAAGTGAAATTCAATATCTTGTCTGCATTTTGGTTGTCGGTCTACAAAATCATTTTTTTGGGCCTTATTTTTTTGTCACATTTCTGTTTCATATAGAACAGTATGGGAGTAACCCACGTACCAGCTAGTATCCTGCATGTATATTTTAATCTAATTTGGAGAGTAAGACCGCTGAGTAGTGGGTATATTCTCTTGTTACTCGCTTCCTCTTGAAAATCTATAAAGGGGGTGCAGGAAAGAAGTGGTTGGGAACCACTGCTCTAGTATTTCCAATTTTCCGCCTTCTACATTCTAGGATTTCTACTTCACAGCACATTACATAACTGGGTTCCCACTTCCCCACCAACCAGTCGGAAACAAATGATTTACTGTCCACTGGACGGAAAGAAGTAGATAATTTTCAAACACTTCAACCGACATCGAAAATTAAACTTTTGTATAGGTGTGACACAAACTGCAATATTATATTGACTATATATACATATTGACTATTATAATATCAAACATACAATATTTTTGAAAAATTAGAGGAACCTACGCCTACCATACAACTAATAGAAAAATATTGTTATTATTATTATTAATAAATTCAAAACTTATACAATTTCTTCGAGTGAAAAGGAAACCAGATAACTTATGGTTTCTTTATTTTAAATCCTACACTACCAACCTATAGTATACACAGCTAATATGTATGAATATATGTATGTATGTTTATATGAATGAATAATCAGACACATTATTAATCTTTGAAGCTATTTAATGTAGTAATATATATTTAAACTGTACTTAAATTTAGTGCGTATGATAGATTGATACAATACCATGACCTTCGTTCCTTTAACTATTAGTGTTGAAGAACAGAGTTTTAAAAATAACCATGTAAACCCTATAAAAAATATGTTAAGCTTATTTATTACCAATTTATAAATCGTCGACAAGGCTAAACAATTTAAGTAAAAAAATGGCCATCTTAGTAGGTCAAAAATTAAAACCTGACTCCTCTGCATGATCTTCATAAAATGTGTGTGTTTTATTTTAATAATAATCGCTACTATATACGTATTTATTATTTGTATAATTTTATTTATATTTTCTATACTTACTATTATAAGAAGGAAAAATTGTTTGTTTAGGCCATTTAGTGTAATCTCTGTAACTACTTAACAGATTTTAAAAAAAAATAGTTCCATCAGAAAGTTACACTTTCGACTTTCTAAGAATCTATAGGCTAGAGTGATCTTAAAAGATCTTAAGAAGATAAATTATAGCCTTTAGACATTTGGGATAGTGTAACTTTCTATTGGAAATTTTTTTTTAACCAGTTAAGTAGTTCTAGAAATTACCCCGAACAAGTTCATGATAAAAAATTTTTTTTAGAGTGTAATTATCAAGCTTGGAGTATATTATAGATAATATATGATATTCTGAGTCTTTTTTGTAAGCATATGTATTATACTTAATGTTATTTTCTTTTAAACTTGCCACTTCGGCTCTAATAACCAGCCAAATATGAGTACTTATTTTTTTACAAATATTAATGCATTTTTTACACAGGAGCAGTTGGTGCGTGTAGTATAAATTTGGTTTATTAAAAATATACCGTTTAGCCACATATGACATATTATTTGGTAAACCAAGTTAATTCTTAATCTCTTGAATAGGTAGCATGAGTCGGCAGTACGCTACACTCCAGTACATTAAAATAAACCTTAACTAAACGATTTTTATTGTATACTATTATACAATAGAACAGGGACATCCCCTGGACTTGAGAAATCGTTTCAAAAAAAATGTCGTCTGTTTCGCTACCACCGGAGTATTACAATAATACGCAATGAGGGTCGTGCTCTGGGAAACCGATCCAGACGCGCGCCGCGGCTGTCGTCGTAAGAACATTATAATAATAGTAATAATAATAATAATAATAATAATAATAATAATGAAATAACTCGAGCGAAAACTGATCCCATTCGGTTTATTATATATAGTACGGCTATAACGATAATTACGTTCACCGACAAGCCTCGCCAACCCCCTGCTCTTACACCACTAAGTCGTATACGGAACGGAAAACTGAATCTGCCCCATGGGTGGGCGCGACGGCACACGATGTCATACACGACGAGTGACGACCGGTGGTTTCTGTTGACACGACACGCGGTGGACGTGTAAAATAATGTTATCCCGGGTACATCGATCGGCGGTGACAGTGTACATGAAACATATTATCATTGTATACGTATAATATTATTATTATTATTTTGATTATTGTGTTGTGGCGACGGACAATGTGATTCATCGAGGGTATATACGCGGAGCGCGTCATTGTTATATTTCGTACATAATATAATATGATGTATGTGTGTATATATATATATATATACCTAATGACGGTGATGATGATTTCGCGTATTATGGTATACTGTTTATTATAATATTATAATGGTAATAACAATGATATTATAATGACGATACAATATGCGCGAGCGGATTTTGACGGCGACTTTGAGCAAAAATACGCGGGTTGGCGCCTTTAGCGGTGGCGAAAAGCTTTGCGGGGACAAAAACGCGATTCGGTGGGGATTTACGGTCCGGGGTTTTTTTTCCGTCTCTCACAACCCTCCTCCTATACAACATCGTTTATTCGTGCTATTTTTGTTATTGTTTTAGTTTTATTCATTTTTTCTCCCGTTATTTTGCTTTCGATGGGCGCGGTTGATAGAGCTGGTGGCGGCGGAGAGAAAGCCCACGCAAGCTGTGGCGCAGAACTCGACCATGTAATAATATGTATATACATCGCAGAGCACGGCAATAACAATGGGATTTTTCACCATCCCACGTCCGTTAACACATATATCCACACATACACACACACACACACACACACACACATTAAATATATATACGTGGATAAAGGCCTGAGACGGCGGCGGTGGTAGTGGCAGTTGTGGCAGTGGAGATTCAGTAATCCCGGCGCGTCAAGATAGGCGATAGATGACCTTTGCAGCTGACTCGTTCTCACGATAGTTTTCCACGCGAAACGTTACCACACAGATACAAACACACACACGCACAGACATACACAGCATTATATATATATAAACAACCGCGCTTTCTATCTACCTCTACTCCACCGACCCGAACTCAGTCATCATTCATCGCGCAAACACCCCTCGGTTTTACCCTTCACCACCGACCGCCATCTGCTGGACTAACCCTAATCTATGTCCTCCCCCTCAACTCATCACTAGTAGCTGCCCGCACGAAACATATCATATTCTTCACATATGCATTCACAGATATTCACATTATTATAGGCTACTTTATAAATTTACCTATCACAATTACATATATAAGTAGAAGTATTTTAATTGTTATTATACTACGGTTTGATGTGTACAAATATTAAATATATATTAAAATAAACTATTACTATATAGCTGGTATGCCTAGTTGATACTACGAGTATAATATTATTATGTCACACTAAATTGATTGCTATTGCCCTTGCAGAAAAGTGCGTGAAACGAATAAAGCCAGGCGAGATTAATATAATATTTTTTTATTTATTACACTTTATTGTACAATACCTAAACATTAGGATTCATATTATAATTAGGGGTTAAAGTAGGGGGGGACGCAAAGAGGACTCAGTTAAAAGGCGCCCTCTTTAACAAATTATGATTTTATACATTAGACATTATATATAAAATTATATAATATGGAAAGCTTAAAACTATATGGAGACATTAGTCCCCTCTAAAATTGTTTCCCACTTTAAACCCTGATTACAATGTAGTATCATTGATAATAAATTAGTAAAAAATGTATTTAAGAAATATTTAACTGTTCATTGATAGGAATTTTTTTATCAAAACATAATGTTTTTGAAAGAATTGTACCTATATACCAACTTTAAAGTCTTGAAAATAAATAGATTAAAAGATTAAAATGACGCCAGAAAGTCTATCACGAGTAGGTAATTAAATTTATTTTAATAAAGGGTTTCAATTTACGATGATGGTCATTATATTTTATGGTGTATATAGTTATATATATTTACTTGTAAATAATTAGCATGGGATGCTCGTCAAAAAATAGAAAATAATAATGTTAAAAGTTAAAACGCACGTAGCGTACCTTGAACATGAAGATATATATATATAATATAGGCAGAACAAGTAGGTATTATATTATTTATTAAATATTCATATAATATAAGAAGTTTAATTTTCTACATTAACATAGAATTAATCAATTGCACGTAATTAACCTTAACGTCTAATCTAAATAGAAAATATTCTACTTAATTACTTAAATATCCTTCTAATGGGAAATATAAGATGAATCCGCATAATAAATGTCAAAAACATTTTAATAATACATCATAAAAATATATAATATGTACAAACATAATGTACTTACAAAATGGAAAAAAATTATTATTATGTGAAATAGAGATTCTTATAATTTATTAAAAATTGGGGAACTAGCTCTGCTGTGAAGTAGGAGGTGTCGAGTGCATCTTATTATTGAAGTAGGTTTATGCAATGAATGTGTTTAATTTAAATTTAATGATAATTAATTGCATGTAATTTACACACTTACATTTTAAGGTTTTATTATTATATATTTATGCTTCTTAAACGTATAAGTAATATATTTTATTATTCACAAAACGGTAGGTTGAATTAATTTTCTATCTACAAAAACTATCAGTAGGTACTTCCTCAAATAATTGGGAAAAATAACTCAAAATTTTTTTTCTGGCGAAATCGATTTAGTTATTTTCTTACTATTTATTCAAAAACAAATAATCACAGATACTTGAAATGTTTACAAAATGTTTTCATATCATTGTCTGTAGGTCGGAACATGACGTGGTATAATTTTCAAAATATTATGACTATCGTTTAGCTATTTATAGAGATATTGAATTTTAATGTTTTTATTTTTTTTTACCACTGACACTCGAAAACCAAAGGGATCAATTTTCCACAACTGTCAAAGTTGAAAAGAAATTAAATAGGTACCTATTATAAATTATAATAATTGTTGAATGGCTATATACATGTGTATATATTTTTCTATTGATCTAAAGTCCGGCAACTAGGGCCATTAGCTGTTCCCCTGGGGAAACAGTTGATTTAAAACACGTATGTGTGTGTATTGAAAGAATGTGTTACTAAAAACCCTAGTGGTCACCCATCCCAGTGTTAGCAACGACGGCTGGTACATTGGTACACTCAAAGCATTGCCGCAGATTGAGCGTACGGCCGCGCCTCACTAAGTCACATATTATGTATTATTAAAATGATATTAATTTAATTTTCATTAAGTACCTACTTTAATATTTCGTTTTGTACCTAATCAGAACATCTTTAGGTATTAAAAATAAGCTATTTGAAAGTCATTCATAGTTGAATGAGTAATAATCAAATAGAAGTCAATACTGTAATATTGGTTTAATCCTACATTGAAGAACACCCTAAAATAAATTAACATTGTACATAATAAAATAACAATGTATTACAAAGTAATGCACCAATTCCATTTGTAGATTAAAATGTACCAAAAATCTAATACAACTGTTAACTGTTAAGGTAAGAAATAAATTAGTATAATAATATAGTATATTATATAATAAATAATAACGGTATTCACAACAATGTTTACATATACATATTATATGCATACCATGCGTGTGATAAATTATGAAAAAATAATAATATTGATATACTGTATCGTATATTTTTCGAGATTGAAAATGCCAACAATATCAGACCACCATGGAGAAAACCATTCGGCTTTCGTATGGAAAATTGTTTCTGGAAAAATCCAATGCCTCCTTTCAATGGAAAACAGCCAACGGCAAAAACAACAACTGACCACTGGACCGCATGATTAAAACGGTTACACCATGCGTACACACACACTTATATGTGTGTATATATATATATATATTAAGAGCAACATACAACGAATGAATTTTTCTCTTCCACTTTTACAAACACACACATTTAGACAGATACGCATGATACATACATATTGATATATATATATATAAGTATGTATGTGTGTGTGTTTAATAATAATAGTAACGCGAGCTAATGAATTAAACGCACAATACATACACATATATATATATATATATATATATATACAATGTGTGTTCAACGACCGATATGCTTCTACTAACTCTGCTCAGTGTCCTCTTATACGACGTGCAGTCATCGTGTTAAATGGTCCCAACAAAATAAAATGTGTTTTTACAACACTGCGTCCACTACTCGCAATACCCATTGGCTTCCGCTATTCACTTGACCTTACAAATTAAATTCAAATTTATTACCTAAATGGGCAAATATATATGATTATATTATATTATATATATTTTTATGTATAATATATTAATATTGTACGTAGGATATTGTGTACCTACTACCTATATCCTTCAAAAGTCTCTTCTGTAGTGATGATTGCGTGAATCCATCACGTATTATAATCAAAGTCATGTTTGATATACCCATATAGGTACAGTATGCCTTCAGAAACTGGGTGCACTATATCACTCATTACCCTGTAAATATTTTTGAATTTTATTCGTGGAATGTCGTGACATTCAACAAATTTCGAGTTAGTATCTACAGTCATTCGTTGTTTAGTTAAGCCAAATTGACGATATCGAATTTATCAAAAACTGGTTTTGAGTTTTTCCTTGATTCTTTTTCCTTTATTATCCGATTTTTTTTTAAGAAATACTGGACATTTTTTACATTTGATCTCCTAACTAGATCCAAATTTCTACCAAAAACTATAAGTACTGTCATTGTTGGAAATCGAAGTATTTTTTCTGCTCCAAAAGGCAATGAGTGCCAATGACATATATTAAAAATTAAAAAACACTCATCATTGTAAAATCAATACATTCATTGTTCCTCTTAGAATCTAAAATAACTATTAAGTCTGTGAGAAAATATAATAATTATTATTATAGGAAAATAATTGAGTAGGTACACATTTAATGAATGAGGGACTACGATATGATGTTATTAAAAAAAATAAAAATTGTCAATGGTAGTCAATAGGAATTTATTATTAATGCAATAATTACATTTTGTGCAAATATAATTTATGCAATAATATGATCATTGATCACCTAATAAGTAGTGTCCATAATTCATTGATTGTGTTTGAAAATAAAATAACATACAACGAAAATGACCATAATATTTGACTCGTATTTCTGAGACATTACTAGTTGGTAACCTTCATCAGCTGTTTTCAAACTATTCGAACACCGTGTATGTATAGACATATAGTATATTAGCATATATATGTTCAGTATACACAGTTTTAGGTACATAGAATCGTATTATTCACCTGCGGGTCGTCGTCCAACGGATTGTTTCGAATAATTTATTATAGCACTGTGCCACTGCCGCCATCGCGACCGCACTGCAGTAGTGTATGTGATAGATGTTGTCCGCGAGTCACTAACGACCGCAGAGTTTTGACGACGGACGGAGACGGGGTTTCAACTCCGATATTATACACACACACATACACACACGCACACACACACACACACACACACGCACACACACACACACACACACACACACACACACACACGCGCGTTATACAATAATATATCGTGTACACTGTACTCGCGTAATAATACGAAAACGCTGCGCCGCAGAGCCCTGAAAACTCATTACGCACTTGTCGGCGCATGCATTTCCGTTTTGTCCGCGTCCGACCGTGAAGTACAACACATACACACACTAATACGGGACGCGTGGCGTTAATCACGACCAGATTAGTCAAACCAACTTCTGAGTACACGTGTATAATATTATATATTTTATATATACATATATGTAGCATTGTAGTTATATGTATACGGCATACCTATATAACGATAACGCAGCTTGAATTAAATAATAATTTGTATTATTTTGTAATGTACATGGTTTCACGACCCAGTGCCGTAACAATAGCTACATCAGTAGCTTATGTACAGTATATTATGTATTATATATACATCTATATCATTAAATAGCGGACTTCTACTTGAAGACAAATCGGCTCTACCATTCATGTGATGTTGATTATACAATAGTGCGTATAGGGTTTACTACAATGATTCACACCGACCATTTCAGTCAGTCGATATTAATAATATGAAATTATGAACTAAGTACTTATTTCGCCACTCCAATTTATGTTTAATAGAAAATAAATAACAAACAATTGAAGCGAGTTCATGATGACGGAATATTAATACACCTATTATACTAAAATTATTATATGAAATGTGCATGTTATAATTTATTAATAAAATATTTGAATAATCTACTACCTTGTTATTATTAATATATTTATACATTTCTATTTATCCTAATATTATAGAAATATTTTATATACTATAGAGGTATTAATAATTTCATTTTTGTAAACTAAAAATACAATAAATTGGGAGAGTCTTCCCTAATTGTTTTGTATAAAATATAAATATACTCGCCACATCAAATAGTGTTTATTTGTACTATCAAATCTTTCACTATCATTAACTAATTCTTACGAATTTATAACCAATGACATCAATTATAAAGAAGAATTTAAAATTATAAAATATTTGGTGTGTATAGGCGGGATGGTACCTAACATAATAGAAATAAAATTGTATGTAGGTATATAAACTTAACCTTTTTTCTTTCCAAGCAAAGTGAGATTTATACTTTTATATACCTAGGTATATATATGTATATATATATTATATTAGTTTTACGACAAAGTGCGTGTTTATTTTCTTTCGTACAACTCTTTCGGGACAGTAAAAAAGACACTTATTTTAGTTGACTGTAGAGTGCAGGTGCACAAAGAAAACCAATGGTGCGTGATTTATCTTGCAGTAGACTACAAGAATCGAAACTTTGACATACAATCAATGTTGGTTGTTAGGTGCTTATTTTATTAGGTGTATTATTATTTATTGTATCTACATAAAAATATTTAATTATTGTTTGAGCTGCGTACATGAGTATAGTGATGAGTACACGATTGTACGTCTATATACCTATGTACGCGGGTTGTGGGGGACGATCTCATTATTTCAGGTTATCTATACCCCTCCTATTAATGCGACGGATTTTATCTGCAAAGGGTTGTGTAGAGATAATGTGGTTTAAAGGTTTTAAGTATATCTGTAAAATATAATAGTAATTATCTAGTAAATGGTAAGTGCATATCCAGATATGCGCTTGATATAGTATAGTTGTACATAATAATATATACAATGTAGGTATATCATATGCACGCACACACACACACTAAATACACTCACTTACACGTATATATATATATATATATATGTATATACAATCATGAAAATGATGTCGATTCCCGGGTTCGTGACGGACTTATCCGAATAAACACACACCCGCGTTGGGGTCATCAAAACATCGGACATTTACACACACAAGCACTGCGTAATCACGATATTATAATACGTTGCGATATATGTATATATACACATTATACACACGTGCGTGTGTGTGCGGGCTCGCGTAATATTATAGTATAGTTATATGTTTAATTATTCATTACGGCTGCAGCAGTGGTATACACCTATATACACATGAGGTATACCACCACCACCACCACCACGCGCTTGGTCGACGCCAGTGCTTTGGGATTTGCGTGACTGTGCACAATGAACAGCGACGCGGCCGCCGTCCAAGTCGAGAGAAAGTCGGACGATACGTGGACGACGGCCGGTGGGGCGAAAGAGAGAGAGAGAGAGAGATATGGAGAGGGCAAATTACTTCCTCGTCATCACGAAGCTTGTGCTGTATTGCGCTGTGGACGGGCTCTGTGACGACGAAAACGCGAACCCCCCCCCCGTGCCCGCACGCGTCTGTAAACACCGGCAGCAGTGGCGGAACAAGACGCCGGTCATCGCGTATCGCCACTTTGAATTATTTCACCTCGGGGACCCGATAACGTCTATATAACATATATAATGGCTTTTATACGGCCACGTCATTATGTTGATTTCGCCACTGTTATCCTCTCTCTCTTGCGCACACACTCGCGCACTCACGCACGCACGCATGCTCGCTTACAATAGTTTTATTTTAATCACACTCGTATATCATAATAATAATAATAATAATAATAATAATAATAATAATAATATACGGCCCGATTCGGTCACGTTTTGGTTTTATACAATTTTCACGTGACATATTAACATATATTTTATACGTAACAATATAATATATGTGTACATACGCCGGCACGCAGCGTTATGTATTCACACTGCACGGGTATGAAAAGGCATCGTTTTTCGTCACTCGTTATAAATTGGAAACGATCCTCCATTATATTTGGGTCAAATAATATGAAATTTAATTTGTTCACATACATCACTGCAGTACATTATAGATCGTAATCTTGAAGAATTGAAAAATGTATCATTGTATGATAGGTACATTCTTATTGTTTTATAAAAGTGTAGTAGCATAATATTGATTATTGGTACCCTCCAAAGTCACTAATTTCAGCTCACAAAATAATAATATGTTAAGACTCTAACAATCATCCAAAACCATTAATAGAGTTAATTTTTTTAATTTTTTACAAAAAAAAAAAAAAATACGATAACCCTGATAATTCTATAACGTATACATCATCATACAACGTGAATTCGCTTCCAGATTTATATGAAATACCTAATACAATATAGTTTAAGTCAACTTACACAAACGATTCTTCACCGGTGGAACACAGATAAGACTTAAAGAAAAATATTATATATTTTTTAATTTCATTGATTTATATATCAATACTAATATTTATTTTAATAATGTAGTAATAATATTATATAACTTTGCAATTAATTCTATTTTTTAATGTTTAATTGTTTGTTTTTATTTTTAATGGCAGTGTATACATTTTTTTATTTCATACTTCAAAGCAAAAATTTCTTCTGATTATTTACATACATAAGAAGAATACGTAAAAAACCAAAAGAGGATTAAAAATATCATGCATGTATAGCAATGTAGGTGCTTAAGTTTAATAGATAGCTTAGATTTGGTCTAAATATTTTGAAAAAATGTAATGTACGCCGCACGGAAAATTATAAGAAGCGTATTGGGAAAAAGATTTAAGTCCCGACGAATAATTTTATTTGAGTTTTAACTATAAAAATGTAATATTTAACTATAATTATTGTTTTACTCATAAATTACTACAATTATTGATTTTCAAATGCTCATAAAAATATAATGTAGATTTAAGTCAAACTTTTACTAAAATTATATTGTAAGAAAATTTCAAATTTTTTTTGTTCTAAGACCCTCGATTATTGTCTTGGTTAGGATTTTTACTGCTATATTTAATATTTATACTCAAAAATAATAGGAACAAAAATAGAAATGGGTTGGTCTAAGAGCCAAGCATTATGACAGTTTTTCCAAGTTAATTTTATGTCAAAGGTACATGGTGATCTATCTGACTCGATATTGTAGTGTTGGGGCTTGAGTGGTTTAAGTATATAACAATAATTGTGCATGCAACAAAGCCAAATTATTACCGCCACCGTAAAACAACAATATTTCCACGGCCGCTGGACATTTCCATCACCAAAAAAATATTTATGGATTTATATTCATATTTTTCAATGATTAAGTGTTCATAATATAAACTATTGTTTGATACAAGAACTACACAATTTTCGTTTTTTTTTGCCTCCGATAAAATATTACTGTCCCTAAAAATGCCCCCCCCCCCTTACACGCGCTGTATAGGTACATACACGAGAGGTATAATAATATTATAACAGGCTATAAACTAAAAATTGACAAATGTCGAGTTATACCTATGTTTAGGTTAGGTTAGATATAATGGCCATATGGGGGTACATTTTAAATAACTATCGTATAATGGAAATGGCCGACGTAGGTGAAATCATAGTATAAGAAATATTATTCCTTATACTACGTATGCAACTGGCAACTATCTATTCCTATTAGGAAGTAGAAACATATGGAGATTATAGCCAAACGACTTATTATTTATTAGTCTTACCTTGATCCTGGATGCCTGATGTGCTACTCTCATAAAACGATCGATCTGGAATTGGTGAGGGTCTCCAAAATACATAATACCATGTATTATTATATTATGTACAAATTTCGTTTCAACAATTTGAAACCGGCCTGCATCCTGCACAGAGCACACTACTAAATAGTAAATCGTCTAAAATCTAAATCACTATTCGACAGGCACACAGCACACACGCAAACGGCGCACGGCGAAACCAAAGCGGTTGGAACAAAAATCGGATGGCGTGACAAATACGGAAAAACAGCCGCTCCGGTGACCGACGGAAAACATTATGGTTGTTACCTGCTCGGCAATATTGTTTACCGACGCACCTACAATCTTCATCAGCTTATAACCTCACTGGATTCGCCAATGGTATGAGCGACCGAAAAGTTGTCACCGAAATACCCTTATCAGAACTTCGAAGAATTAATTGTGGAAAGAAATTATTAGAATTCAGCGATAAGGTTTAATCATTTGCGAAAATATTCTACACAATATGGTTTAGTAGTAAAAAAAAATATCACAATAGCCTTTATTGTACTATGCAATGACATAAATTAACTTTAGCTACTCAGGCAGTCTTCATTCTGAATCGAGATATCATTAACCGTGATTACTGGAAAAGAATAATTTTTTGTTTTCTGGTATTAACAATATGTTAACATAGGCAGCTCGTCAGGAAAGACTCGAGACTGCTTCTCCTATAAAAAAAAGCCAGCTATTTGAAAATAATAATTAACTAAAAATAAAAATGTATAGAAGTATTTTTGTCCGAGTTGAAAATATATTATATCGTTTTCTTTGCTTATTATCATTGAAGGCTACAGAATCTAAAACTTAAAAATAGCTATTTCGATGAAAATATTATATAAACATTTAAGTAATTTAGATGGCTGTCGCCGATTCAGTGATAATGCCTCCCGACAGTTTCAATCGTAACATGTAATGTAATCGCTGGTGGTGTGGTGGACGGAGGGGGCCGGGGAAAATAAGCCACGTATTATAGGCATTTAATGGAGCTGGGTTCACGACAATATTATAATCTTAGTATGAATAATATAACATGCCGACACACCGCGCCGCCACGCCAACGTCATTAGTGTAGTTAGTAAGTTACTGTATGCCATCATAGTTTATTACTTTTAATAATAATTGTAGAAGCTAATTAAAAATGTCTTCCCAGTCCCCGGAATAAAAAGAATAAACAATCGCAAGTCGCTACAGGTGATAAAGACGGGATTCAAATGTTTGAATTGATGCAGTAATATGGTAAGTGGTAACTGGTTAACATGGTATGCAATGAGTAGGACTGGGTCTACAACTTACAAAAAGAAAAATTTAATACGTATCGATAAGGAATAATTAAGTAGGTACCGCTTCGTACGCCTCGAAGTATAAGTCCGATGTTGGTCGGTACGTATCGCTTGTATAATACAACTTCTTGAACTCTCAAAATTGATCCGGTACTTATCGATACACTCCAAGTCCTTCCTTGGAAATACTACTTTCTGGAAGATGTACATGAAATATACTATGGTAACATTGTGGTATACCACTACCAACCGTTAGATTCAGCCAACCACAACTCTGAATTTTGTTTTAATTAAATCACAGTTCAAGGCGGGTTTCTACCATAGACGTTACAGATAAGTGTATAGAAACTAGAAAGCATAACAACATAGAGGGCCCTTTTGATTACTCGATTACTCTTATGCAAAGTAGTGCGGGGTAGTAGGGTATGATATATAGTCATATAGATTACTGTATTTTTTCGTAAATCTCCAACATCACTGCTAGATATTATTCAACGCTCGTAATGCCATTGTTATACACAATTCTTGTTCAGTATCTTAATTTAACAATAGTATAAACTATAATTAATCATACCTTATCTGTTCTGTCTTCAATTTTAGCAGCCTTGTTCAAATTGTCAAAAATATATTGTAAGTCTGCCAATGTTCTAATGCCTGTCGATTGATGCAAATTATATGTATCTAGGACGTTTGACCACTCTTCATATCTTTCATAATACTGACCACTAAACTAATTATATAAAACATTTTTATAAATCTAAAAATCATTTGTATGTATCCATTTATTTTAATTTTATATGATCAAACTTACAAGTGCTGAATGGTGTGAGTTAATTAAGTCCACGATCATAGATTGTTCTTCAGGAGTAATGAGCTTTGTTATTTTGTAAATCGATACCTATTACCAAATAATTATAACAGTTTATTTAGTTAAAATCAAATAAAAATTGAAAATTTATAAAGAAATTTACTCATTATTTAGAGATTTTTAGCTTTTCTTTTAGCCATATCATACACAGTTTTTAACTGTTGAACTGTTCTTGTCCCAGATTCAATATGGTAGTTGAACTGAGAAGAAATTTCCTCCCACGTTTGATTTTTTTTCCTTACATTTACCGAATTTTTAGAAAATTTTTTTTTAGAAATTTTTTGTCCTCGTACGCTTTTTACTTTGCGTAACCATTTTAATATTCATAAGAGAAAGGTAAAAATTAACTTTGGGTTTACACTTGTCCTTAGATATATTTGCATCGTCCGGCCTTTTAGCCCACCCTTAATTGCGCTTTTGGTGCTATTCAATTTTGTAAAAAAGTTGAAATAGGGGGCCCCAAAATTTGACTCGCACCTGGGCCCTTTTATCTCTAGTGGCGGCACTGCGTCCGGGTCGCATTTTTCATTAAAAATTCCAAATCTGATACGATGTTTATCGTCATAAGCAACTACTACAACCTGCAAATTAAGAAATATACTTGTAAATCACAATGCGTTTTTCACTAACAAATGCCTCAGAAGCGTGAATTGATTTGTAAGTAAAACTATAATTAATATCAAGAATAAATAAGTCATCCAACTTAAATGTAATAATATTTAAATAAGCATACATGTTATCTTTATATTGAAATTTTTATTTTACATAAAAATGTATAAAAACGAGTAATTATTAGTTATTCAGCTAAAAAGAAATAGTTTTCTTTTGAATGAACGATACATAAATCATTCGGGTTCATGTTATTTATATAGGTGAATACGGCGAGTATAATATTATAGGTACCTACATTAAAATACATTGAAAGCTAAATTAAATTAAATTAAACTTAATTGTGAAAAATTAGGTAGATATCTTGGGTCATATATATAATATATACACAATAGTTGAGAACCACTGTTTTAAACTGTTGCAACTAATGTATATTAAAATATACAATATATGGATTCCAATTATTTATTTTTCGTTTTCAAATAACATAATTTTATGTTTATGCTCCCGGCTATCCTGAAAAAATATATTTCATTAAGTCGTTTCAGGCTTCAGAATTGGACTGGAGAAAAAAATAATTTTTTCTATAATATAGGTGTATTCTGTTCCTGCATGTACATTTGAACATTATAATATGTATGGTCAATGTATAAAGTAAATGTCCTTTTAAATAGTTATGATTTCATTATATTATATAATATTATTATAGCATGGCGTTTTGCTGTATCGCATAGTACAATGGCAGTATTATTACCAGAAGGGTTGACAATTTTTTTTAATAATAACAATTGTCCGTATAATACAACCAAGTTTATGTTCACATTGACATCTCAATTTACGATTGTCTGCGACACTAAATAATTTATTAGTTTATATAGTTAATGACAATACATATTATTTACCTATACGTATGTGTATATACGGATCACTTGCAGTTAAGTTGTAAAAAACGTGACAAAATATATATTATTCATTTATATACCCTATAACAACAATATAACAATCCCCTAAGCGGAACGAAAATGAAAAAAACAAAATAATAAAAATATTCCATCGAGGTGTAGTTTTTATGTATTTGTTTTTTAGCGGGTCCCCTCCTTTTATAGCTCTTTTATTCACATCTCCCCTAGCGTGGCAAAAACAAATGATTTACTAATTGTTTGTAATGATACTGTGCAACATACGTCGAATGGACGAGTTATTAAAGTTTTAATCACGACATTTATTTATTGTACTTTGGTGTCATGGTGATTGTTGTAAACATATTGTAATTTATAACAACCTAATTATAGTAATCAAAAACTTGATGAAATTCATAATTTTGTGTAGAATGGGTTAGGATGTGTAGACAGTTCTTTTTATTTTGTCAAAAGTAATGACTAATAATGAATAACTATATACACTTATGTATGAGTTATTCATTTCATATGATATGCACGATTTTAATACCACCTTTTTACACTGTACAACTATTTAAATAATTATGGGTACCAATATAACTAAAATAAATAATCAATCAGCTAGGTATTATATTATATTATTATATTGGAATAGATACTATTTGGATATATTATTACAAAGTATAAGAATCTGACTGGATTAGTTTATAAATTATTTGCTTAGCATTTTCCATTTTCCGCTGGCTTAGGTCTAGTAAGCTTTGTTGGCATGGATAAAAATGTTATTTTTTTATTTCTTAATTTTTGAATTAGTCTGCAAAAGTTTTGAACTTACCTTATAGTTATTTTTTCCTACCTTTACTGTCGATTAAATGGGGGTGACCAACCTTGGTCACTACACCTCCAAAGAACTCTTTCCCCCCTCCTATTTTAAGCTCAATGCTAACATCTGATGCACACCTACTCTTACACTAAATTCTTCAGTTTATTCACATACATTCTTCACTCTGGTAATTGCCCCTTTATATATAGGTACCATATATTCTCAATTTATTTCATATATATCCTCACCTCTCGGTGCGCTCATTTCCTTCTTTTAGTAAGCCACAAAACATTTCTTAAAGCTCTACGATAAACCGTAGCCTTTTCCAAATCTATAAACTCCAACCACAAACAAACATGTTTACTTCTTACACGTAATGCTGCACGAGGTACCTATACCATTATAATAATGCAATCAACAAATAATCTTAATCAGTCATACACAGTCAACTGTACTCCGATATTATGTGATATTCAGTATGACAATATAAATAAATTATGATGTGTGGGTGGCTGGAAAAAAAACTGCCGCCTGCTCGACTGTAAAATGGTTCAAAGGTGTGATGGCAAAAACTGTCGAAACAATAATGAAATAAAACGGTTGCGGGCGACGTTGACAAATGTCGATATATTTTACTGTTGAATCGGTTGTCATCACGATAACAATTTCCTACGTAGGTACCTATATATTATACACTGTTAGCGATGAGGATCTCCAATAAAAATAAATTAACATAAATTTCTTTACTAAATCTAATCGACAACGTTTTGTCGTTTACGTGGTTTCCATTTTGTATTTGCTATACATATTATTTAATAATAAAGCTACTACCACTAACAATAATACTATATGCTTACCAGTGGCACACAAAGCTGTGGATTGAATGACATGTATTTTATCATTAGGTACACATTTTTCGTAGTCAACACACGATGTTACAAGGTTAAAACGATTACGGTGCGGGGACTTATGATCGGGGAAGGGTGGATCCGTTCCGCAAATGGAATATCTGAGTTGAACGCGGTGTGTATATACTGTAAAGTATATTATCATACACTTTATCCAAGTGTAGTATACTCTGACGATTATAATAATATACCTTATACACGTCACATATCTTATATCTTCCTAAAAAAGAGGAGAAAGGAAAATTCGACCACCGAGGTGACAGCACCATCATCTCCATATTCTCTAATTTTGTAAATACATAGTTAATTAGAGCTAGGATTTTGGTGACTTTTGCATTTTATTGCATTTTTACAAATATTACGTTTAATTTGTGTATTTAAACTAAATTTTATTTATTTTAAGGTTTTTTAATATGTGTTGTATAGGTAATCTCAATTAGTACCTATAGTAGGTACCCTTATACAAATAGTACCTTTAAACTTACTCGTACATCGACAACATACCATAATATTATCGCTGTTATATCCGTTTTCAATTAAATTATGGTCACCTGTCGGTGAATGGAAAAAATTGAAACTAGATTAATAAAATAATATTAAAAATATTTTAAAACTGATATATTTTTCGGAAAACTGAGGTGTTGGTGAATTGGGATTCGGCAAAGGGGGCAATGGGCATGAATCGAAAAAGTAATATAATTAATTAAACTCACAAGTCAACTCAAATTTGAATATATTTGTTTAATTTACTTCTTAAAACATATTTTTACCCTTTTTTGTATGTAGTATAAAAAATAAATAAATAATAATTAATAATTAATAATAATATTTAAGCACAATTTTTGGTCATTTTTTAAATTCATTTTTTAGAGTTTTTAGGTCATTAAAATCCAGGCTCTATACATAATATACCATTGGAAGGTTTATCTGGTTGTAATATTTAATAAGTATGTAAAAATGTAAAATCACAATAATAATGTATCCTATCAATCGCATAAAATAATAATACTTTTAAGTTATAATTGTATAAAGGTAAAACTTGTACATTGTATTCTCTCACACCTGTACGGATGTAGAATGTATAGGTACTTACGATACTCTCTCTTGTAAGTTGTATTATATATTATTTTTATGTGAATGACTAATAGTGTCGCTGGTACGCATGTTATAGAGTGAAGTTGCATGAATTATTCCCTTGTTATATCTCGCCAATATAGGTAATACTTAATTACCTAACCTCCTGTACCGATTACCGATTGTGTATTACACCATCTTAGTCGTCATCTGGCGTTGACATCAACTATCGGTGTTGTACACATTAAACATACATTTGAGTAGATGTATACCTAACACTGCACATATTATATTCTTACCTGTTTTATATAAACATATAAATATAAATATTATTGTGTATAAGTTAAGAATAATGAAAAAGGCGTGGCTGGGAAAAACCATAGCCAACAGTGTTGAAGTCATTATTCACACCCCTGCTCTTTGGATGAATTTAAATGCGACCCCACCATCCTTTCCTTTCAGACGATCCAATTTCTTACTCGGTGTATCCCTTCATACTCCACCACCACTCCTCCTCTCAACCAACCGCCTTTCGCCCCTTGTTATCGCCGTCTCGTCACGCTTCTCCCCCTCCTTTATATAGAAATATAGGTGCTTCAGTATAATATTTACATATTATATATTATATATTATATTATATACATCACTTTTTGCTCAATCTCCCTTCTACCCCCCACATCACTATATCTTTTTTTACGTTAGCAGTTTCACATTCTTTCATCCTACGGCAGTCCCGTGCCAAATCTGTATGCGACCTGAGCGTCCGAAATTGACTGAGAAATTTGGTTATCAGCGTTCGCTATATTATATATATGAATATTGAATATCACTTAGTATTATAAAGGTACTAACTTATGTTTAGAACTATATCTTCTTTCCCAAGGGTTTGCACCTATACAATGTAGTTTACGATGTGTAGATAGTTTATATATAAATTATAATAAATCAATATATGTATCTTACTATCATACACCTCATTTAAATACACTACATGGATATTGTATACATAATAAATACTAAATAACCTTTCAGCATGCCACTCCTTGACAGCATTACATACTTATTGGCATCTTCAATATTAAATATTATACACAATATAGTCTCAGACTCTTTTCCGACTTACTCAATGTCAGCATATATAAAATGTATTGGTTTTATACTGCGCACTGTATCTTTAATTTTCAATATTGTTCATACATCAAATAATATCAAAACCACTGCAAATAGAATATTCAAACACCAAAAGACTTAACCTATTGAAACCAGAATGTATACAATATAGGGGTGTATAGTGTATACCTACCTAACCTACAGTAAAACTTAAAGAAATATCAAATTTTTAATTTAGATAATATTTAATGCTCGTTCACTTCCCCAGCATTTAAAAAATAATACTCAAGTTGTTGTCTTATATTTAGAATAAAATACTTAAAATGTATATTTAAATTATTTTTATTTTTGTTATTAGTTTGCATTTTATATAATATTATTATAAAACTAACTAGACATAATATTCAGTTATTCATAAATATATTTTAGTTTCAGTAGCTTGATGAGGCCCGTCATACTCTCAACCTGCAGTAATGCTCTGAGTGTATATACCGGCTGTCGTTGCTAACACTCGGATGGGTGACAACCCGGATTTTTAGCTACACATCCACACATACAAAATATAGTATAAAATATATAACAAGTGTTCAAAATCAACCGTTTTCCCCTACAAACAGCTGATGACTATAGTTAATGGGCTTTAGATCAATAAAAAAAAAAAAATAATAATAATAATAATTTTAGTTTCGCTACTTTCGCATAGTATTTATAATTATAAACTTGAAATTATATAGTGATAAATGATAACTGCAGAGTAGTCGGTGGGAGGTACAAACGCACAATCAGTAAACCCTTAACAGTTAGAATATGCTATTATATGCGATTTTCGATTGACCTATTTTATTGTTATTTTCATTAATTAACAAAACTTAAGAAACTATAAATTCGTTTTTCGTAAAGAGAAAAATACGCAATTAATATAAAATACAAAAGTCTGTATATTTCCATTTTATTTGTTCGTATTAATTGCGTTTATAAGTAAGTATATATATAACAAAGCGGACATCGCAGCTTATTTCAATTGAATTTACACAATTTGCATTTCTTGCTATTAAACACTCGGACGTCTAATGACTGAGAGTACGTGAACAGAAATGTAAATGCGGAATTTTGATTTGAAATGAAGTAGTATTTTACCCTTGATGCCTTCACTTAATTCCATTCTGAACGTGCTAAATTATTTACCCTCTGAAAATCTGTTAACATTGCGGATCCGTATAAAAAAAATTAGCCGTCTTGAGCTTGCTCTGCACGATTCCTTATCAGACTTCATTAATACATGAATACATTAATAGATGTAAGGTGTTCTTTTATGATCTTTGATTTTATTTTTTTCAACACAATATATTATAAAGAATCCAATGTTGCATTTACCTATATAAATCGTCTTTAATGTAAAATTAAAAGTTTTAATTTTAAGTTTCATTTTATTGTACGTTATAAGTGATTATATTACATGAAAAACATTTACGTACAATTTTCAAATTTGTAGTATAACTAAAAACAGATTATTTTAGAGTATTTTAAATTGTTTCAAATTAGGTCGTTGCAAATATACAAAACAGAATATAAATTATTGTGTGTAGATATAGGTAGGTATAGGTAGGTAGGTAGGTAGTTACAAATTACAATTAGAGTACTTACCTAATAATAGTTTATGCTAGAAGCTAATAAAATATTGTATAGGTACGAGACGGTATACTAGTACATATATTATTATCATTATAAACTAGAAACCAACATTTTTAAATCTTGAGGTAGGTTATTTAAATTATATTTAATATTATATTGTAATAATTTTGACTTATTTGGTCAAGAATCAAGATATTAATATGAAGAGTCAATGGTGTACGTTTAAATACTGAATTAGCCTTATTCAGTTGTGATGTAATACATTTGTGTGTAGATATATATGTATATAATATAGTATTAAAGTGGTGTATTTGGTTCTCAATACATTTTGTTTACACTTATTAAAATGTCTGCTGCAAGTGATGAACTATAAGCTCATAAATTCCTCATCTCGAATCGCGTTCTTGATACTCTTTCCAGTTGTAAGTTACACAAGTATTAGCCATTATAGGTACATAGTTAAACCTGTATAAATGTTCTATAATTCCATCTTGTAACAGTGATTATTAAACTGCGGTACATAGAAGACTATGTGGTGGTACACCTGGTACGGGAAATAAATTAAACTACAGACAGGTACATAAAAAATGATTATATTATATTTTACTGATTTATCATTTTGAATAGTTGCTTTTAGTCATTATGTAGTAGGTATAACTATATCACAATACAGTATACCATATTATATTGTGTCATAATATGTGATAACTTCGTAAATAAGAAAAGTTTGAGAACCTTTGTTGGCCTCTAACTGTAAATATGCCTGTAATAATAATATACACTACCGTATTAGACATTATAATGTGTACCAATATTAAGTCTTGCAATGTAAAATTGTACGTGAAGTAGGTACTTACGTTAAATTATACATACAGTATAATTGAATATTGCGGTAAAAAAAGCACGCAAAAAGAATGAAAACTAATATATACATATATTTATTATTTACAACTAGTAGGTAATGGCGGTGTAATTTTACCACGCGCTTCTTATAATAATTCCCACTATTTCGTATATTAATAAAGTCGTGCGAGCCGCGTCTGGACAATGTTTGGCAGCCACGTGCAAATAGTGTATACATATATATTGTATAAACCTTCGCCGAGTGTCTAAATGTAGGTATACATATAATATTGTGTCCCGTCACCTTTGTGTCGCGGACTATGCATATAAACGCAACTTAGTCCACACGAGAATAATACTTCCCTGAAAACTAAGATGGATGTGTAGCTCAAAACACTGCTGTTATATCTGTATAATATTATGTTTATTGTATAATATATATCTATAGCTAGTATGTACACTACAGTTAATGCGAATTAACGAAACTTACTCCCACAATGAGTGTCCGTGTAAGTGTACAAATGTATACATCTTACAACAATGTGTTCCTGCTTCACCTATCTTATTTTATATTTTTATTCGAATCATTTTTTGCAAAGTTTTTAAACTAATGTATTGCATAAAAATTATGCAGGCACCAAGCAGTGGTGGATTTAAAGTAAACCCTGGCAGGAAACGTTACAGTTAGGACATAGGTACTATATTAATAATTATTATACATTTATAACACTTACTGAGTATCTACTGGCCTACTTCTATGTGATACATATAATGTATACAAATAATAATTAATAATTAATTTTAATTTTATTGAAAGTATGTGAATACTCTTTTTATAAACAATAAATATACCTACATCAAAATGTCTTATGTATACCTACAATACTGTTTTGAAATTTTTTACAGTATTTTAAAATAACTTACTGTATGCTTTTGGTACTTGTTCGTTATTGCCTCGTGGTCACCGAGCTATATAAAATGCATCACCCCAGCACCTGCAGGTATAACTACGACCGCTATGTAAAAATATTATATTTTCCATATTCATGGTGGGTATTTCTTTGTGTCTCGATATTTTGTGCGTGTTATAGATAGTTATATACTAGTGTTGTACTTGTAACTGAGTCTTAAAATTGTATGTTTTTTGTAATTAATTCACTTTTATTGCATTAAACAACATACGACAAATATTATTGACATATTGATGTATGTAGTATGTAAATAGGTACAATACGTAATACATGTTACACGAGCGTCTGATTTTCAAAAAAAAAGTTAAAATCATATGCGTTATCATTACAAAAGGTAAGCGGATAGGTCACTAATGTGTAATCTGTTTATTACATGTGGTAAAAATGTCCTATAATATCTGAAATCGTTATGGTTAGAATGTAGCTGACCTACCACTATATCAGTGGCGACTTCAGAGACAGGGTTGAGGGGAGGGGAGCAAATTTCAGATAACTTTCAATATCTTAATACGTTATTTTTTGATATTTTTTAGAAATACGGGCATGAGACGGGGCCGCTAAGGCCTCTGCTAGAGCGCCCCTGCGCTATGTTGTATGATATTATGTTATTTTTGAGATTTCTAATTTATGATATTATAATTGTCTTTAATTTGAAAGTTTTGTGACGGTTTATAACAAATAGGTAGGTATAGGTACTACCGTCGAACTCAGTATAGAATTATTCTTTTGATGGAAACGATATGAGGGATCGTTGAATATCACATTTGAATAGAAACTAGGGTAGAAAAGAGCGAAGTTTATAAATTCACGTTTGATGGAAAAGGGTATTGGCGTGATTGAGAGAGGTACTGTTGCAGCGGAAACGGATATCGCTCACGGCGACGATCGAGTGACGGTGGTTCGTATGCGTAATAACTTGTACAATGAAATCGTGCGCATTGCAAAACGCTCGTCGAACGAAACCGATTTCGGTGTAATGTTTATTGCGTTGAATCATAATATTTTATGAATCACTGTAAGTACCAATGGCGAAATCCGGCGACGACCGAAAATCGTGAAAATCAAACGCATCGACCTCGCGTAATGCCGGTATACATAATAATAATAATACCTATAACGCTGCACACTACACTAAATATTAATAATATTATGTGTTGTGCGGCGGCAGTGGCTGACAACGCGCGCAAGTGTGGCCGCCACAGATTTGGCCGTCTACAACGCGCGTTATTATTATTACTATTATTATTATATTTCGTAATAATAATATAAAGGCGAACGGTGGTGGCTGACGGCGACGCGGAACGGAAAGGGCAATAAGACGCGGGGCAGGGGGGGGGGGCAGCGCGGAAAAACCGCACTCACACTCGCGCGGCTTTAATACTGTAATACATATAATATTAAACCGGCGTCGTCGTGGCGGTGGGTGAGCGGCTGCAGCGGCGGCGGGTGGACGGGATTGGCGCGTCGCAATCCGTGGGCAGTGGCGGGTGTACGGGTTCGAGCGGGCGCCGTCGAGCGGACGGACGAGCGGTGAACGAGTGTATAGGTAAAACCGCTGGCGCGCTCGCCCGTTGCGGTTAGTCAAAAGCCGTTTTGTGGGAGGAGTGTGTCCGGGGCGGCCGCGGGCGCCGCCGCCCACCGACGTGCCCGACCGTTCGGCCGGCGCCGCCGTCGCGACATTACAGTTCCGACCGGATCACGTACCGTACCATCCGTGCTGGCAGCGTGCGTCCACGACGCATACCTGTCGCCTGTCGGACTACCATAATACAAACAGACGTTAAAAATATCATCGTTTCCTCATTTGAAATCAAATCGTGATTTGTAACGACTTTATTCGGTACTCAAACACACATTGCGCACGTACTGATAGTACCGTAATATACCGACCAACGACCATAGTAATAACAATAATCGTTTGTCGCGAACTGATTTCACAATATTTGCGCACATAGATTTTCGGCGAAATAGTCGAGCGCGGACGGGCGCATTTTTTCTGCGACCCGAGGGCCCGTACCGTTGCGTCCACTGCTGCAGCCGCGGGCCACAACAAACCCGTCGTCGTCCCCTGCGATGGAGATCACAGTGTCCGCGCCGATCGACTTTAGCGTGTCGGTCAAGAGAACGCCACCGACGGCCATCGTCAGGACGCCTTCATCCGGGGCCGCCGCAGCCGCCGCCGTAGCTGCCGCCGCTGCCGCTGCAACCAGTTGTGGCGGCGGCACCTCGTCCGCCGCCACCGCACAGCAGTCCAATGACGGCCGTCATTCACCCGCCGCTTCGCCCGCACCGCCGTCAGGTCTTCTAAAGTTCGTTCAGCACGATCACCAACATCATCATCACCATCACCACCACGCCACGGGTGCCGGCGTCATAAATGCCTCGGCCGTGAACGGGCACCACCACAGCAGCGCCGGCGGAAACAGCGCGTTCCGCTTGGTCACCCCGAAAGCCAAACATAACGGTAAACTTAAGTGCAATTATTATTATTAGTAGTAATTATTATTAGTAGTACGATTACGGTGACGTTATAATCAGCTGGTCAACGATTGTTGTTGATGTTGGACTATATTAGTGTAGACTATAAATATAGCAACACTGTGTGACAATATAATATTATGATCAATATCGAGGTTGCTCCTGAGGATATGTGGGGAACATACATTTTTCATGTGTATGGTTCGATGAAGGATTATTTCGGAAAGTTTTCTTGTAGGCTTCGGACAGTCACGACTCTAGGGCCGGCCTTGGCGGTTGCCATACTATAACTGCTTGTATCTATACGTTATAACTTATAACACTTGCAACGGCTTTAAACTATTAATTTATAGATATTAAATTGTGTTTTGATAATGTTTTATTTTCATATTTTAAATTTCAATATTGCTTTAGTTTTTTTTCGTGATAAGTAACGGGAGCGGAACGTTTGAGCACATTAGCCCAAAAGCCAACACTTTTATACTCTTATAAACTGATTTTACCAGGTAAATCAGAGAATGTTTGGGTACACATAGATATAACTATATAAGACACGTTTGGGTGTGCATTATAATATATACGCGTAATCTACTATAGTGGTAGTATTTTAAGTTGTACAAGCAAATTGTATCAGTATAATCAATACCTTGATGGAAATTCAAAAAGAAACTTTTTAAAAATATTCACTATAAAGAGAAATGTTAAAAATATTATAATATAAGAGAATTCAGATTATATATAAATAAAAAAAAGTTGTAATGAGCTTAAAGTTGACAATGATATAATAAAATATTTATATGATATCGGATAACATTTTGTCGGAAAAAAATAAATCTAGATAAATAAATAAAATACAATTTTAATAGATTTAATATTCTTGTAATGAATTATGAATGACAAAATGATTTTCCATAATAATATAACAATACAAATATTTTTAAGCTTAAAAATATATGATTGGGAGATTCCTCGTGCTGATGTTAGGTAAACGGCTCTAAAAATTAAAATAAAAAAATTGTGTACCCAAACATCGGTACCCAGATGTGGTATTATTTAAAAAATATGATGTATGTCCGCAAACGTTGTACCTATTCATTTTTGGTTTTTAAGAAAATAAATTTTAACTCATCCATGTGTTCCTAATCGTTCTCCAAATCCCAGGTAAAAATATCGTTTTGTGCCCAAACGTGCTAAGGCCTAATAACAGGCCGCGTTTCTTGTGTCACATTGTACTATTATAGTTCTATATAGTATCATATACTATCACTGGTATAAAACATGGAATATGAGTACGGCTCTCTTATATTCAGTGTTTCAGTGTTCACCCTTCATCAGCCTTTAAAATAACTTAACAGAAAGATAAATGTTCAAACACTCAAACCAATAACCTTTCATGATAATACATATTGTACAGCATATAGTATAGAAACCTGTGGAATTTAGCTTTACGCTGGGCTCATAATTCATACCACAGCTATATTATATATATTACAATAACATTAATTTTACTGTTTAAAAATTATAATATATTCTTCTGTATCTATATCTATCACAAATTTATATGAGATGTCCTATGTTGAATACCTATACTCGAATTACATATCTATTTAAAATTGAATATTTAGGCTTGTAGTATTATGGTTTACATAGTATAGGTGCCTATATTAAATATCAAAATTAGACAATGTGCATACTACTTTGGTATATTACATAACTAAAGTGTTGAGTAATTTTTGCATTTATTTTGTTTGTGGAATATAATTCTCTCGGGTTAATTTATATTCTGAGTTAACTACTAAAAGAGTTGCCTGGTGGACGATGGAGTTCATAATATAAGCCGATCTATAGACTATAATGTAATAAACATGCAGGGTATGTTTTATCCATGTAAATAATGTAGTTATGTGTACATACTGTTCGATATCCAAAACACCATTTATTGCTTGCAATACAGCTATACTCTATACACGATATTATAATATTATACGATATATAGGTTAATGGCCTTTTTCACTACAAGTGATACAAACCTAGTACCGACAATACGTTTTAATGTTTACTACCTATATAGTATGTATAAATAAAATGCAATATTATAATAATATATTATATTACATTGGTCCCTACATTTCAATCTTTAATAAACTATTAGACATTAATGTATGATTATATAATAAATACAAAATTAACACATTATTGAATATATGTATTAAGTATATATAGTAGTAGGTATTTAATATGTTTTGGTCTTTGCAAAATAAGATACCTGTAAAATATATACATATGATTTAGTAAATCTATGTCATATACCTACAGATCGTTGTTTCAATGATTTTTGTTGTACTTATTCCATATTTAATAGTAAATATTTATTTATACAGTAAAGGAATTAATATATTAATATACAATATATTATATATTATATGTTGTATGCAATAAAACTGTACATTATAATAATATTATGGGTAATAAGTGAGCTGAAAGGAGTTTAAGATAATATATGTTTATTCTATAACAATATGATGTATGAATAATAGTAATACTTATACATAGTATAGTATACCTACCTAAAATAATGCTAAAACAACATCATGAATCATTCATGATGTTATTTTAGTATTCGTGACATAATAAAGCAAACACTGTTCATTTAAAGTAATGTACATGTGCTAATATTTTTGGTGACAGCTAAAAAAAGTAAAAATTTACCTCAAGTTTGTATTCACAAATTTATCTCACGAAAAATAAATTAAAACAATAAATATCAAATCGATACAAAAAAATTCAAAAATGCGTTAATACCACTGCTATTTAAAATTTACCAGATTGTAAAATTGTTAGATAATTTATTTATAAACAAGTTATAATATGAACAATAATATAAAATAATAATACAAATAATAATACTTTAAAATATCCTAGGTGTAATGATAATATTATAGCGTATCTGCCATAGGTGCTGTTACCGGATAATATTATGACTTGGGTCAATTTTGAAATTACCTACTCATTTATATTAAATACATTTTTATACCAAATTATAAATTATTGGGTGCTACCTAAAGCTGCAGGTATAATTAGTTATGAATTATTTGAATCAATTATAACTGACTATTAAATTGTTTTGAGTTTTAATAGTTATGAAGTTATAAAATATACATTATATCATAAATAATGAAAGTTAATATGAAAGTACCAAATTAAAAAAAAACTGAATTAAAAAATGTGTGACTATTTCAGCCACCAATGTCCTATATTATAATTTAATAAGTATTGCAATATCTATCATCGATTATAAACTTATAATATCGTTTAAAACATAATGGCGTATTTTGTACTTATACATTTATATTTATACATTAACTCCATATCTAAAAAACATTGGTTTCAATAATATTTGATAAAAACGTCAAGTCTTTACAACTATTTCATTCTCAATTACAACAAAAAAACAAAATCGATTTTAACAAAACCTGGTGATACGTTCGCATTCCTGTTTTTTTTAGTTTTTCCTAACTGCTAAGAAAAGTAATGTAGTTTTTCTATTTTTTACTCCCGAAGTACTAACTCTATAAAGCATATGCTACCAAAACCGGTAAAACAATCTTAAATAGTCAATGTTGAATATTGATACAAAGATACTGCTCTGATACACTATGCCATACACAAAATATAAATGTAAAAATTAAAACAATATCTAACTGTAAATAAAACTAAGCTTCACTTGTTCAAAATCTCAAATGTCTTTTAAGATTCAGAAAAATATATTAGTTTAAAGAATATAAATTAAAGAGAAGTTAATTTTGTTAATTCCTACCTATTAGAAATATATTATATGTATATAAATGAATATATTATACATTGGCATAGTGATAGTTTTTAATTACCTATATTTTATGTACCACAATAATTGTATATTGTACATATAATTAAGACACTGCTTTATAGTGTTAAATAATAATGCATTAATATCTCAAATACTCCCAGTAAAACAATATCATTAATTATTCAATTCAGCTACTATACACCTCCTTTCAATTTCATACCATAAGTACATAATAATAATGAAATATGTTTTTATCATAAAAATGCATTTCCATCGTTAAAAAAATATTCTACTTTTAATGATATAATGGGTGGTGGTATATTAATTGTTATAATAGTTGCTGGCGATGTTATTTGTAATAGTTAAAACTAATAAATCCTAATGAAAAAAAACCATAAGCAATTTTGCATCGGGTTACACCCGTATACCCATGGTTGTTCAATGTTCCGTAATATACGCCACTAGACAATTTAACGTCCTATTTATTAACGGGTAGATAAAAACAAAAATTAATGGCTCGCCATTAAAACACCTTTTAATACGTTACGCCACTTAAATCGGTTCCAGACTGCGGGAAAGCAAGAATACGTAAAAACAGGAAATGATCAATTAAAAAAAATCAAATTTTCACATAAATGTCAACGTTTGCCTACGTAATAAATTATTAAGCGTATTAAACAAAAGTTTAATGTTATTCATCTTCGCGGTCTTGAGTTGGTTGAGTATTAATAATTATAAACTTAAAGATAGGATTCGCGATTGTTCTGATCACCGCAACTTTAATCGTATTAATTACGCGTGCAATGTGTGTATGAAAACCAATGAGATATTCGGAAATGTGAAAAATCTTTTACACTAAATACAAAAAGACAGTCGTTGTATCACGTGTTGAGAATACCATGACTGTACAGGTAGGTAGTGTAATAGTTATTAGTTATATAATATATACCTAGGTATTATGCTTATAAAATGTATAGAGACGTGATTTTAAAATGTACAATGTCGTTTCATCGAATCGTTTACATAGCATATGACATTACAGATAATAATAATTTAAGTTATTGACAAATGTACAACCAATCGAGTTTGGCACCTTATAAAAAAATGTATGTATATATATAAATATCCAACTATAGGTTTCTAGGCGCCGTCGTCACCGTTTTCCTTATAATACACACAATCACATTTTATTATTATTATAAATACAATATCCATGCAGTATACACCCTCGAATACAATCGACAGTCGAGGTATAAATATCATAAAACGATCATAGAAACGCATAGCATTCAACTATTGATTATGTTTTCAAGTAGACGAGAAATAGTGGCTTTAGATAAGACTCCCACACCAGCTGCGATTTTAATAATAACAATAACTGTGTACATAGTAGTCCATTGTAGATACCTATATAGACATAGAGTACTAGATTCCACACATATATATGCATGTATAGAATAAATTATTTTTTACGCTATTACCAGCAGGTACTGTACCTTAGGTACATATGCTATACTAAATTGGTATATTTCGGTATCCCTAACTGTGATACTCTATAGAGCGGCACGTGATGGTTATTGTTCGTATGGGTGTTATAGACTTATAGTATACGAGATAGCTGTAAGTCGTATGGGTATGGGTATAGTGCAAAAAGTATTGTTGAGACAGTCGAATCCGTGCGTGTATAAAACAGTGGATCAAGTGATATACAGTATTACAATTAAGACCTTGATTTACGTTCGACTTATCGTGGGACGAGAGGAAGGCTGGGATGCGTGGAATACAACAACAATAATATTATAAGTCTACGCGACATAATGAGCACATCATTACGAATGATCGAAATATTAAACATCCTAATATTTTCATTACGCCCGTGTAGCGGTGCGTTTGTACTTTGTGCAGAGGCAATTCGAGCTGATCAACGATATTTCACTGTGAAATAACATACATTCAATAAATACTTATTAAAAATGTTACTATCCAATCATTTGCTGTAACGATTGCCATATACGATACCTATAATTGTATTATGAAGCGCATTTTTATTAAATACTAAACCTGGAGTGAATTTAAATATTATCAAGTTTCAGAGTTCAGATAGAAAGTTTCTCGTAACTCGTAAATCATGTTATTATACTTATTTTTTTGACACCCTAGTACTAATTTGTATATATTATTCTATGAACTATATGTGGCTTAATGTCAAGACGCGATGTCAATACATAATAAATAATAATGTACCTCCAAGGTCTATATATATAATATACATGTAAAAGGTGTGTGTGTATTTGAGTAATATATTATTGTTATACAGGTACCTTATACTCGCGATTTGAGAAAACGCGACGTTTGTCGGTAGCTGAAACGTGCCCGGAACGTACAATGATAGAAACGCCTTTACACACTAGATGTATACCTACGCAGTACACACACACACACACACACACGTCAAGATTACCAGACCTTTGCCATTTTAAACGATTCGCAGTGCGGCTAACTTATTTAAAGACTAGAGAAAAAACACGTTCAAGATTTTTATTTTTATTTCTCCTCGAAAAGGATTTTTCTCGTACGTTCCGTTTATGGACACGGTGTACTATTTTTCATCAAATTTTGTTCCATTCGCCGAAACAGTTTTTTTTTTTGAGTTCTGAAATTGTTTTTTTTTGGAACTTCCAGCGCACGTATATTGATCGGACAATATATTACATATAAATTGATTTAAAAATGAAAATATATATTATTGATATGTTATTAATTATTAAAGTACATTACTATACCTATTACATATTACACAATAGTATAAAGTACTCGTTATTAATAGAACAAGTCATAACCTTACTATTGAGATATTAGGATTGATATTCATTATTTAATTTTATTTAAGAAAATGTTTATGGGGACAACTAACTGTAAAATTATAACTTATATTATATTGTAGTATATATTGTGCAATGGTTAATTTTTTTTGTTTAAGTTATAAAAAAGCATGACACAACAGATATATATATATATATAAGAATTTAGCTGCTTGTAAACAGCATAGTATGCAGAGCTCAAATTGGGAAGTGAGCAAAAAGGCTGGGACTGAACTCCCTTCTAGTTTTTATTTGCTTAAATTAGGTACCTCTATACTCTTCAATAACAAATATTATATATTTAATAAACAAATAAATCATAAATCGAAATCTATTTACTATCAACCGTTATCATAACATTAGCATTCTACATCAATTATTGAAACATTTAAAGTTAAGCATTTAAGATTTATAATAGGCTCAATACAATTTCAATAAATTAATAACATATCTTTTGGTGGGAAAATCAACCATAAAAAACTTCTTAAGTTTTCACTCATGTTCTGAAAGTGATCGATAAGAGCGGTTAAGTTGATTCTATATAGGTGTATAATAAATATAGGTACCAATTGATCCTAAAAAGCGTTTAACTCTGCAGTATGGACAGGGATAAACTAATAATTAAATAATAAAGCTTAGACGTGGGTGATCCTCTTTTTCATGGTTTGAGTCTTTCCTTGATGAAAGAACTCAATGCATTAAAATCGGAAATAATGTATCAAAACATTTTAAAAGAAATTCAGGCATTGCTTCATGACTATCATGTATAAGTTATAACCCTATTGTTCATTCTATTTTTCAATGATTTTTAGTTGTTTTTAATTGCTTTTTGTTATTTGTTGATGACTTTATCAATTATACTCAATCATAATAACGACCCAAATGAATGTTTCCGAATAGAATTAGAAAACTTAAATGTCTTTAAAAAATGTGTTGATATACAGTTTAAAGTATTTATGAGAATCCTTGTTTCAAATTTTCAATCCTTAGGTATATAAAAACTGAACATTTTATAAAAGTTTAACCCATTTGCACAATTTTGAGATTTTAATGAATTCTGTCAATATTCAAACTTTAGATGCTCATAAAAAGTAATTGTGAATTTACTCCAGAATTTTTTTTTGTTATATAAATACAACTAATAAGAGGAACCTTGTATTACATTTTCAAGTTTTTGACTGAGTGAAAAATTATTTACTGACAATAATTTTAAAAAGCACAAAAAGAAGTGAGATTTTCTATTTCCTATAGTTAATAGTTCAAAAATGGTTAAAATATTATACAAATTGTATCATTTATGGAAAATGGTATCATGTGGCTCAGTTGTACCTTGTACGCCTAAGAAGCAATAACGCACGGAGTGGACTCGCGGGATACTTGTCGCATTATATAACTTCGTAACGGTGGCCAGGGGCAGTAGGTAAATGAACAGGAAAGGGGTAAAAACATAAGAAAAAACTCCAACGCCCAAGACGGAAAATACTGCAGTGACGTCGTCGGCGATGAGGGTGGGCGTGCACGTGACGTGGGCAGCGGTAAAACTGTTCTGTTTTGGGAGACGATTGTGCGCGGAGAAATTAAACCTTGGAATCACACACACGGACACGCGCTCGCAGACGGTTAACAATCATAAAAGTATTCCCTCCGTTCGTCCTTCCATCAAACATTGTGGTGTCGTCGTAAAAGTCGTGCGGCAGTCCGTCTTTCATAATAATATATATTATTATATATCTCGGTTTTAGATTCTAAACCGAGAGAGGAATGTATTATTTTTTTTTTTTTTTTAATAGAGTTTTATTACGATTGCTCAGTTGTTTTTTAGCGCTCTCATTCCTCTCCTTTTCCGTTATTATTATTTTGTTCTTAATAGAACCGCCCGCGTGCGACCAGTAAATATATACTCGTAAATGTATATATATATATATATAAATATCATAACATGTAACTGCACGTGAGTCATCCGGTAAAACGATGTCAGTGTCGTCGAGGGTCAACTCTCGTCTCGGCCCTGCGATGTACGCATGCGACGATGATGGCGTTACGCGGCGGTGGCGGAATATTATACGTACTGCAGTTAATGAAAATTAACTGCCGCCGCCACTGCCAACTTCCTCTTGCGCGCCGCCGCCACCCCGGGGCCCGGTGCTGCTGGCGGATCGCGTTTTCTATAATTTAATACCCCGCACACAGCACATCACGCACGCATATATATATATATATGTGTGTGTGTGTGTGTGTGTATAATATAAATATAAATATTATTATTATTACGATGTGATACTGCCGCTGGTCGCCAGACGGTAAATATATTGTTTGTCGCGCCCGGTCGCGATAAATTATTCCGTCAAACGCAATTAGTGGGAAAATGTACAGAAACGCGACATGCGGCTCATCTCCCCGCGTACCTTACTACTCGCATCGCGACCACTGACCTAACCTAGCTCATTGGAATGTTTTCCGCGTTGGACATTTTCGTATGTATGAGGGCCGCATGTCTCACGGAAGATGTGGTATTTGTAATATAGGTATGACGATGAAGAGAAACATTGTAACTAAAATATTATATAGTATAATATAGTATTCATGGATTCCAGAAATGATAAATCCTAAAAATATACTACCTAACTTCTCAGATATGAAGGTCTGAAAGCCCCTTCGAAATTATATATTCTAATAAATATATTTGGAAATCAGTTATAATTCAGTTTTTAACCAACTGCACTTTGATGATGTACGAATGAACCTACCTCCTATAAATCAACTCGTTTATGTTAAAATATAAACATTTTTCTGTTATAGAATTGAAAACTATACCTAAGTATCTTTTATTTTTTAAACTATCGAAACTTCATAGCTTAAAAAAAATCGGGATTTAGTGCTTTTGATTTAGTTTTTATTGGATTTGTATTTGATAACTTTTTAAGGCATTGACTTTTTTTTTTACTTTTGCCAGTTCAATTCTAGTAAGTACTGAAGTAACTTATCGTGTATCCTAGAAAGCAAAACTGCATCACAGTTTAATAGGTGTAGTATATAGGCTATAAAATTTAAATAATCATAATAATACTGAATTATTATAAGTGTTTACTTTTTGTGGGCATTCAAATTAGTAAGTACTATTATTGTTACAAACTGGTTCAAGTATTAAATAGCATATAGGTACCTATAGGCACTTATATATAATACGTTACCATAACATTAATAACGTAATCATTGTAGGCTGGTTATGAAAAAAAAAATATAAATACTGCTGATATACTTAACATATTATATTTATCTTTTTATTCATTAATTAAATTTTTAGCAACATTTTTGTAATTGAGTTTTTAATTGTATGTATTTCTTGTTTCATACACTATTGATCGTGGTTCGTTAATTTTATACCATTTTAAAGAATTTAAATTTTTTCGAGAGGTTTTGTGATGAAGTTCTGATCTATGCATATTGTTGTTTTTGAAATTGTTGGTAACCCATACGTTACCATATATTTGGTCAACGTGTATTATAATATTTTCGATGTAAAAAATTATTCATAGAAAAATTGATGTTTGGCCACAATACCTAAAAAGTATTCAATAATGGATTTCAATACTTAATAACAATTAGAATACTATGACAATTTATAACGAATATTAATCAAGCATTTTAGATTTTAATTTTATTACATACAATATACTACATAAGATTCACGTAATGACGTGTGTGTGTGTCTGTTGAACTTAAATATAAGTTATGATCTGCATGAGCTAATCACGTGCGTGCATGTGCCCACAGTCAAACAAACCATATAATATAATACACGAAGTTTAATAAATATGTGTTTTGTTTGATTTAAGCCAAATGTATATGAGCTATAGTTACTTATATTATTACTAAAACAATAACAATAAAATCTAGTATATAGTTCTTTAGTTCTTCAATTTTCACTCAATAATCATTTCCGGTGTAGTATAGATAACTTTTTAGGCTACAGTACGAATTTGTTTCAAAGCAATTTTAAATACAATACCATAAAATAATTAGTTATACCTATATTACGTCTTATGCAGTATATAAGACACAATAATAATTAATACTATTATATTAATGTCGATAAACATAATTATAAGTGTTTAATAATGTTCACACTCCCGTAAACACATATAATACAATTTGCATAATATGTATATGACGGTATTGCAAAGGGTTTGAAAAAGAAGTATGATAAACATGTTTGATTATCTTAAGTTGCATACTGAAAATTATGTGATGACAAAATTATAAGGGGGCGAAGAAAGTAATCTTTATTTCATGATTGTATTTTGACGTTAAATTATTTTACCAAGACAAACTGAATAAAGCTACACTTAATTTACGGAATTCAAAAAGTTTGAATCCCTTCATATTATTTAAAATACATTAACATTTTACATTAATTGATTTTCATGTATACTTAAAATATAAGTTAAGAATATGGCATGAATAATTTACTAGTTGTACTACACTTTTTATTTGTACGGAAGTTGAGACATTTGAAAATTGTTTGTAAATACCTAAGTAAATGCATTCATAACCTCTGATTTCCAATAAACCCTATCTTAATTTAATAAATACTATCCATCGTATAAAAAGAAAATTGGTCAAGAGGCATTTTAACTTAAATATTATAAAGTAAAAAAAAGAAACAACTAAGAATACAATCAAATCTCCTTTATGGCTATATTTTTCTTAACGAAAATCAACTCTATCAGAGACATACAGAGACTAATAAAAAATAACTGCCAACCAATATGACATCAACGTGATAGATATCTTATTCTAAAAAATTCAACGAAATTAAACAAACTATCACCAATTGGACGCACCTTTTTGAAGGAACATTTGAAATCATTCTCGTCAGTCTTAGAATCGGACACCCAAG
This sequence comes from Myzus persicae, assembly GCF_001856785.1. Lineage (NCBI taxonomy): Eukaryota > Metazoa > Arthropoda > Insecta > Hemiptera > Aphididae > Myzus > Myzus persicae. Next base: position 1,438,743 of record NW_019100913.1, on the reverse strand, counting down.
CTCTCTCAGTTTTTAATGGCTTGAGAATATCCCATATATAATGTCCGTATCAACATCAAACACATATCAACTGTATACCAAACCATTATAATAATACTGGTACGAATTTAAATGTTCCACGCTCACCCTTAAAGTTTTAAACGATAAGCACAAATTTGAATTTGGACAAATTCTTATTATGTAACTGTATTATATTATAATTGAGTACATGTACTCATATTTTCCCTGCAGAGTAATATCAATAGATATTTTTGCTTGGGCATCATGTCACTTCAAGTTATTTTAATTACCATAATTATATCAAATGAAGTCCTTTTTGTATTTTAGTATAGATTGTATATATATTTTTTTATAAAATTCCGAAGTAAACCCAAGCCGTTATTGTCATTTGCATAAAAATAAATCATTCAAAATGATCTGAACCTGTATGAATTCTAAATGACTTCATAATGTATTATTATATCAGTCATAAAAGGGGACAGCCCTCTCGGCGCATGCATGAATGATAGGACAGGCGTGTATTATATTATTTCGAAGTGTATATATATAACAATAAAATATTACATCGGATAAATTAATTTACATAAGCGGATCTCAGTTAACCAAGTTTGTACTAGTATTCAATTATAAATCCTCAAATCTCAATCCTCCTACATTGCTTTGCCGATTTTCTAAAAAAAATATTGAATCATTTGAAGAGTTATACTTTTGCAGAGTAAGATCTGTGTTTTTTAATGGCTTTTAATTGTACTCTGACCGAAAAACGAACATCGCACTTGACAACACATTTTATTTAAAAAATGTAAAAATTAATACAAATTTATAATATCTGCGGAATACCACAGCTATATTATAGGCGTATTCCGGTTACGATATGATTATTCTCAATTTCTGTTTTTTAAACTTCGCACTAAATGACTCTGTATTAGTATCGAACCTGAGCAAATCTAATTTTTTCATTTTTCAAGATTCTCGTCGCTTTCACTGCAGGGACATATCGTGTACAGACTAAAAGTAACGTGAATATAGGTTAATAGCGAGTATGTAGTGGTACTGTAATAGAAATTTTAACATTCATCCGGGCTTGTTGCTTAATATAGCCGTATATATATATTAGGTATATAATATAATATCGCAACCGGCTCGTAAAGAGGTTATACGGTACGCGCGAGATTTAGCCCATTATGTATAAATTATGTATAAGCACCTACCTACGACGAGTTGCGCAGCGCAAAGTTTTTCGGTCATCAGAGTTTTTAAACAGTTTAGTGGTGACATCAGGTGTGCTTGTACCAGAGACCACTCTGTGCTAATGTGCCTTCTACATCCGCCACCCTTTCCTCACTTATATGGTATGAATACTTATATATATATATATAGTACCCACTTCACCGGCGAGGTTGTTATATTAACACCCGGGAATATTATTATCGTCATTATTATTATTATTATTATTATTATCGTGTACTTAATATACACGCGCGCGAACAAAAGCTATTCGGCATAATTTCGCCGCAGCTCGTCCTCGGCTGGCGAGTTCGGTTGGACGGAAGGGTGAAGGGATGAGGGTGGTGTTTGGATGGTTAAAAGCAGTTCAGGTCGGCGGGACAGGGCGTATAATATTATAATATTATAATATATACAGCGCGAATAATAATAATAACCCGCAAATTCCGTTGTGATTATGGAAAGAGTCTTGATATATAATATCCGCGAGCGTATGCACGATCCTTTGTCGGGCGGGGTGAGATGCTGCGTGAAGGGAGAACAGGCCATTATCAGATTCCTCGGGGAGGGCAAATTATACACACACGCACACACAAACACACACACACACACACACACACACACACACACACACACACACACACACACACACACACACACACACACACACACAAATTATAATATTGCAAGTGCTCGAAAAACGCATATCGTATATACGGTCGTGCACATAATATAAATTTTATGCACTGCCTTCTCTACAAAGAGTATAAACGCGTTCACAAAAATACACTGCCGAACGAGAACGGTCAATCAACGCGCACACGCATATACATAACCTTGTCATGATTATTATTATTATTCGTAGGCGTTAAATTACTCGGGCTAGATTAATTGTATGCAATTCTCCGGGTTTTATATTAACAGCCACCGCTGTTGAACTGATTATATACAGAAACGGGACGGCGTCGTCAGTGTAATATTGTATGTACCTGCTAATATATAATGTCGGCGCTACGCAGCCGCAGTCACGTGATCGTTGTCTTTAAATGTTTGATTGTAATGTTTTTTTAACAAACAACGAAAAAATGTATACATTTGAACGATTTGTCTGACAAACTTCACATTTTAAGTACATCCGAAAAAAATTCCATAACGTTTTCGGGATATCATATGCATTGCAGGAATACATATATAGCGTGCGTATCTATAATATTATACCCACTGTTGTTACAATTCGACGAGATCGTGTAGGTTGAATATTAATTTTTGTACTCTCCATCGATGAGTGATTGTACGATGATAAATAACCATGATACAATAATATATAGTTTTGTAGAGAACAATACGATTTAAATCAAAGCTAAAATACACGACGAGAGCGATTGTGTACCGTGTAGTGCAGTCGTCTTCTTATCAGCGTATTGACGTCTGTTATAGTTTAATATAGTATAGTATAATATAGGAACCCATATAGTTATTGCTCAGACCAAATATTGTGTTAAGCCAGTGTAAATAAAATACGGTGTGAAATGTAGGAGGAATAAAACGGTGCCGCAGTCTATGTGATGTACATTATAAACACAATATTTTACATAGATGCAATGGTTTTATGGCTGTACAGTATTATAATATGTATTTAGTATTATGTCATAGTGATATAAACACACACACATTCACATTCACATACACACATATTATGTGGTGTATACAGGTATACAGAGTTAATGGTATTAATCTGGTGGGATTACGGAAATGCAGACGGTACGGCCACCGTCAACGTCATATTACAGCCCGAAACTACAGTGCATATATCGATAGAATCATAAAATGAAATGGGGGGAAAAAAACAATCATAAAATACTTAATGCTCGTATATTTGAAGATATTCTTGTTATCTGCTGAAATCCAATAAGCAGTTGAACGATTTTAAATTTGGTTTGGATTTTATTGTACTGTATTAGGCAAACATCAACAATTTTGAAGATAATAACAAATCCTAATCCATGTCGTTACACCAAGCTGATAAAACCCACTTAAGACACATACTGATATGTAAAATCGGTGCGGTTGAAAGATCGCCATTCCAAGTTTTATTTCTTTCAAAGTTATTTGGTATAGTGGTATAGTAGGTACTTATAGTTTTTGACGTTGCTCTCGTGTATATTGTATTCGTTTACATATCGCAGTTATGACATAATATGTGTCCAACAAATCTAGACAGGAATAGGTAAAATTATGCATTTCTTAATTTCCTTAGTGGTCATATTATAATTGATCGGACGATTTTCATGGTCCGTATAACTTACGATAATAATGATAACCATGATATAAACATGGTGGTTACTTTACGTGTGTGATCACGCCGCAGATGAAATGAACTATCTATATTATATGCAATATTGTAATATGACGTCGTGGACCTAATATCAGCTAGGGGAAGAGGTCACCTGCAGTTATCGGGGAACCATTTTAGTGGTTATATTTTGTATTCGTTGCCTACTGTTTGTGTGTGTGTGTGTGTGTCCGAGAGAGGGAAAGAGGGAGAGAGAGAGAGAGACACACACACACACACACACACACACACAGAAAGATTACGCGAGAGACATAGCAGAGAGTGAGTGAGATCACGGGAGGTGTAAAAACGATTTACTCTGCAGCAGTGCAGTGTCGGGAAGTTGAACGCGTTTATAAGGGTATGAGTGGAGGGTAGGGTTGGATATATATATATATAGATGGATGGGGTGGGTCTGGTAATGACATACCACCGCCGGTGAAAAAGCGCCAAGGCTGAACCGGGCCGAACCGCGACTGGTATTTGTAATTAAACGCCGACGGACTACGATATAGTGGTTGGACGGGCGGCGAGGGGCGGCCGGCGAGTTCATTTATACACTACACGCGCGACGGCCGAGTGGTGTAATTACTATCGGGTATTCCGCCATTTTTCGCCATGTATATATATACATATAAATGCGGCGGTGGCGGATAGACCATCTCGGGGGCCCGAGATTCCTGTTTCGTCCCTTTTCGAATCCATTTTGTATAATAGAATAATATATTCATCCCGAAGTACATATATATATATATATATAAATTATATATCATAGTAAATATGTGTGAATGTGTTTGTGTGTGTGTGTGAGTGTAAGAAAAGGTGAACTGGCTGATGTATATATATATGTATAATATATGTAGAAACGCTGAAAGAATATTCTAGACACGCAGAAAGCATAGAAGAAAGAGATATAGTCTGCTGTACTGTTGCTGATGCTGCTGATGATCTGCATATTTAATATATACCCTGCCGCCGCTGTAGCTGTATAACTTTCCTTCTCGTGGATCTGTGCGCAAAAGCATGTATAAATTATTACGATTCTCAGATTGAAACTAATTAAATCAGACGGTTAGCCCCGAAATGGTTTTACGTTTCCTTTCTCTCATCCACTCTCTAGCTCTTTCTCTCTCTCTCTCTCTCACTCTCTCCCTCTCTCGTAGAGCACTTTGCCGACTACGTCTTTGATTGTATACACGCGCGGACGTCGTAAAGTCAGATGGTATGGTGTTATATTATAATAGAGATCCACAGCTACACGTGCCTGCCCTGCAGTGAATCCGGAACACCGATTTCCATCTTTTCCTTGATCAAAAACATTTTAAAATTTATTTCTCCAAATTGTCTGCTTTATGCAAAATGTATGCATGTTAATATAAGAAAGATCATTATTGTTATATAAAATGGTTAATAATTACGCATAGTATAGTGAATAACACATTTAAAAATATTTAGGTTGTATTTAATGTTGTACCTACTTATATTCATATTTGAATATTATAAATTATAACTCATAATATTGTCGCATTTTTTTTTCGATAATTTCTCATCGCAATAACAATAATGTTATAATACTTATACTAAGGTGGTTCTTATTTTTGACTTTTCATTATTTGATGCAGTTACCCCTAAATTGTGATCTAATACTCGTAAGAATAAGGTGTGTACAATTTGGGTCATAATAGATCTATATAAATGGGTGCCAACATTTGTTGGCATTTCGCAGTTACATAATTGTCATAAATTATGAGAATAGTAAATGTAATATAATATATCTATTGACGAATATCACTCTACAAAATAAACGAGTCTCTGGTAGTGTGGTGTATGGTTTTAATGGTTAAGTAAAATCGCAGGTAAAAAACATAGAGGAAACTTTTTGACTTCAAAGCAAAAATCTAGGCAATAATATACTTATATAAATAACGTATATAGGTATATCCTATAAATTTAACTCTAGTAAGAAACGATGACAAAAAGTTTAGGTTCTTACATGTATTAAAATCGATCAAAGTATAGTTACGTAGTGGGTTAGGCTATAATATACATTGTATTACAATATGTTGAATTGGTGTCATTTATTGGTTATGACTACGAAAATCACATAATATATTATGATCACTGTGCCATATCGTTAATTGACACTCGTCAGGTTTTCACAGATTTGACATCAAAATAAAACAAAATAATAGTAGGAACATATATTGTATTATTGTATGTGAAACGGAAACAGCATTTTTATAATAACTATAATGATTTAACTTCTTGGCTTACAACGAAATATTGTCGTGACGTTTTCAATGACGTATTTGAAACTCAACGCTAAGCCTACGATTACTTTTATGGTGGTTGTTATTACTAGTTTTATTGTAATAATGGCCGTACTTGATACCAGGCTAGACATTTTATGATACTCTAATTTCTTTCCTATAGAATATACGATTATGAAATAAAAATATATTACGTTCGAAGTAGTCATAAACCGAACTTACCCCCGATGACTGTGAGTAATATTTTATATGAAGTGGATTGACGATGAGAAAGAGAGAGAAAGATAGAGGGTAAAAGAGGGAGGTGATAGAGGGAAGACCACGTGCGATTTCTATACTTTTTGATATGAATTTCGGGACTTGCTGACGATACGTGACGTCGAAAGGATTATATATAAAAGCAGGAAATAAAAATGAAATCTATAATTGATAAAATAGGGATTTACCACAATGGAATTCCAATTACGTACGTCGTTTAAAGGATTATGCGACAGGGCGAAAATTAAAAGCTCCTTGGCCTCCAAACGGCTAATGGCCGTCGGTAACGGCAATAGGGAGACGATTTCGGCAACCACACGTATTATTATATACATATATTATTTATTAACCTACTCGAACGCGCGTGCTTTTTCGACCGTTTGATGTCGTATATTACTGCGAAAGGGGTGTCGTAATCGAACACAGTGTATTATTATTATTTGAGGACATTTAAATATCATTAAACGCGAGAGGGTCGTCGAACGGTATACGAAAAGAAATAATAAACGGCCGCAGGAGAATATATCGTGGAGAATTTGTTTAAAGCCTTTCTAGATCATTACCTCTAGGGTTAAATACTGGGTTGAGTATATATTATATATGTATTATCCATGTGCGTGTGTTGTATATGTATATGTTATATATTATGTACCCTCGACATAATGTCTATATATATATATATATATATACCCTTTTGGATTTGTTACAACAAATCGCCCCCGTGGCCTTTGTGTTTTTGGTCCGGAGGAGTAAAGGAAAATAGAAAAAGAGGGACTCGCTTGCGAACCGATGAATACGGTCGCGATTTTCGAAACAGATGTTTTCTGGGTCATTCGCTCACTCTCCCCCGCACGCCGCCCAACAAATTGCCAACGAGTAAGATTATTCACAGTTTATGTACATTTATACACATACACCCACACACACATACACACATTTATTATACATATATATACACCATACATCTAATTTCAGCACGGGGGTATATAGACTCGGGGAGGGCGCGCAATAACGTTGTATTGTTATCGAATCGATTCGTTCGCGTGCATGGGGTTTGAAACAACTGCAATTAATCATTTCGATTCAAGCGACAAGATCCTAATTACAAATTATTCGCATAGCCCGCGTCTGTAAGTATATTATATTATGCACGTATATACATAGCAATAGTTTCACGACAATCGCGACGTCGCGGGTTTCGGAGGTTGTGACGCGTATGACCGCATGGTGACAAACGCCCGACTGGGTCAGCCGTCGACACTCGAGATATTAGACAATACTTACTTCATCGTTATTATGATAAATGAGTATTGTGTAACAACAATGTGTTCTAAACGCTCGGGTAGTCCATCTTCTTCGCTGGTATTATCCAGTGTCGTCTTCGGTTTCTCGGATTATTAACAACAGGACGGCGGCTAAAACAATCGCTTTTTGAGGGGCAGAAATTATGTAGATAGGCTATATTTTCTAAAATATGAAAATTCTACAAATAAAATATTATGTAGAGAATGCATTTATAAAGTAGTTCGCTTTTGATTTTATTGAAATTATAAATAAAAACAGTTTGGTAGTTCACACCAAAACCATCTATAGATAGGTATTAGGTGCATAATATTATATTCATAACACGATGACCAAGTCATTATCTGCAATGTAAGCTAGGCCTTATTTTTTTTAATTATAAAAAAAATTAAGAAGCCTGCAACAAACGTTTACAACTTATCTCAGTAGATATCGCGAAACAAATAATATAATTTAATATTGTGATAGCATCATCATTTTATTATGTTATATTACACGTATTGCATAATTGTTTGCCGTTTATACATCATTGTCGCGTCTCTTTCAAAGCCAACGAACAACATTACTGTCGTTTTTTTGTAGCCAATCGATCGTGGATTAATATATCACTTCATATTCACACTATAGGTAGGTATTATAATGATTATAATAGTTATTACTATACAAGTTTTATCTGCATAAGTTTATCCTTGAATTAATGCACAAGCTAAATCCAATCCATAGCTCAACTATAGAAAAAAAAAACAGTATTCATTTTCACAGTGATTTATATTATGAACCGATGAGTGGAATCGTCAAATGGTTTTTGTGCTGAGGAATTAACTGAATGAATGTTACAAGATAATGTAATAAGGATCCCATTCGGACACTTGAGTGTTTTCACACTTGATTTTCATAATTGAATTGATTTGAATCCTTACCACTGATTTATCAATACCACGAATGCAATTAAATATAAATCATTAGCTGACTTATGTGTTAAATATATCACTTGAAAATGATTAATAATCACTCTAAAATCACTGTTATTTCCGTGTTTATATAATAGAAATAATATTCAAGGGATTTCTCACGTCCGGGAAAAAATAATTTCAAACAATCGCACTCATTTTGTTGGACAGTTGTACCTGCGTTATTATTCATCAGTAGGTAGTGTATACAATTGTCTGTCAAATACCGAAACAATATTCGAATTCATTGAACACTAAACACATAATATTGTTGTATACGTAGGCACTAGACACAGGTTTGAAGTCGAACGGTAAAAGAAATCATTTATAGTTTATGGTTTTATGATACAAATTGCGCTGTAAATATTATCCGATCGAGTAGTTGTTCGTGTTTACACATCATCTGTCATAAAAATAATCTCATCTATAAATATATTTAACGTATTTGTGACAACAGTCGTAAAATAATTTACAACGTAATGCATACTACGCGTGTAACAGAATAGCATTATGAGCTGCAAACACTTGTCACGTTCGTTCTGCAACAAACGAACAGACAAGTTCAAAATATAAAATATACGACCGACATCGATTAAATATGCATGTATAGAATATAGAGGATTACGCGATCACGTTGTATAGTGCCGATCACTCGTAAATCTAAGACGGATGCGAAAGCAAGTGTCGAGAAATCACTCGATAAAGACGTTCCGGTTGAAAATGTTAAATTCATGATACTTTGTGCCTATTATGGTGTGTGCATCATTCAAGGCGCATAATATTCGTACCGGTGTTCACTCGTCGATAGCGCCGACGAATATAAATATAATATTATATCTAAAGCGTTCACGAAGCATTCATGAATAATCTCGATAGAAAAGAATAAAGAAAAGCGAAAGGATCTCGTATAATATATTATTATTACATAGTTTGTACCCGGCGTGTTTTCACATGGTGTTTTCGGTATAGCGAATCGAAAATGCCCAGGAACGATTTATAATGGCTTGAATGGCAGAAGGGTTCGAGCAACAGCATCGCAACCGATGGTGTACTAGGTGCCCGTCTAATAATAATATGTACTAATATTATAATAATATCAATGTGTTCGAACGCCACCGCCGACAAAGGAGTCTCTGACGTAAATTTTTCAAAGAAACGTCATTATTGTACTATTTTATTCTATTACATTATATTGCGCGCACAGGTGTACACTTTATATTATTATATAGTAATATAGCGTACATATTATTTGTGTTTTAGCTATAGGCACTCGTCGCGTATCTTCAAGTCATAATCGGTAACATGCTGTACATAGAAAGTCGTCGCAGTGACTCAGAAATCGCTATTCGGCTTAACCATTCCCAATATTGCACTGTTGTCATAGCATACTACTATCTGGTAATGATGTTATACGTTTGTCAATATGGTGATTTCCGTACAAACAATCGTATCATGGATTTGTTTTTCAAATGGATATATTATACACAACAATGTAGCACCTACCTATATTGTATGCGTTGAGTAAATTACATGTTGTACTTGACGCGACCGAGTTCAACGATTCAATGATGTATTATCATCGAATGATCGTGTGATTTCAGCTAGGTTTTTTATGGTGAGTGGAGGAGTTGATGGTCGATAATATTGTGAACATTTATTATTTTTGTAAATTATGCCATTTTGAAGTTTAAAAATGAATCGTGTTTCACACTAGTCGTATATTACAAGCGCAGTGCCTACCTAAATACCTAATGCTGGTTTGTGCAACTGAATCATATATAGGTTTATAACCCAATTTTTGTAGAATTGTATAAGCATGACATGTGTTTTAGTGAAATTGGAATCAATATTATTAATTTTATTTGTTATTGTATTATTATCTCGTAACAGTTGTTATTGTCAACTTTAAAAGCAACAACTTTTTTTCTCTATCAATTAATAGTTATTATGTTATGAAGAACCATGACGGTGTGACGAATTTTCTTTTATATGTGTAGTCACCCTTGGATGGGTTTTTACAATAATTTATCTTTAAGGGTGCAAACAATTTGTTGAAATAAATATTATATATTAGTTCTAAATATATCAAATACAACTGTACACGAGTAATCAAATTTATAAAAGCATCAAAATCTGTTTTTTTTTTTCAATTAAACATATTTTGAACAATTATTTTGGCTTAGATTCTTCATTTACGATATTGAAACGGATGAAAGTGTGTGATGTCTGTGTATTGTGACTTAGACTACACATACGATGATTTAAATATAGTGTTTTTGTAGGAACTGTAACTTTTCGTTGATTGGAGATTTTGAGACATAATAGAAAGTCAAATGATGCCCTGCCACCCTGGTACTAAGTCCCACAAAGGTGAAAAGAGATAGATATCTATTTCTTTTCGTCTTTTTTATATTATAATACAAATATTATTATAGATAAAAATCATAGTATAGTAGCTGTGATAAATCGTTTCCACTGTGCGAACGAAAGGTTACGATGCGCCTCTGCCAGAACTAGACATAACATGATAATATGGATATGTAAGTCGTAAGTAGGTAACGATGGTAATAAAAACATAAAAAATATTGGAGCCTGGTGGGGCTCGGTGGTTGGCCTCAGTGACAAACTGGCTCCGTGGTCAAACTTCGGCCAACGTCGCTAGTTCCCGGATGGCTGCCCACACGGGGTTTTAGTGACGAATCCTCGTCCCACTTACACGTGTTCCTCACGTTCCTGCGTTTCTGGATGGACGGTAAAAACAATCGAAAGAGCTTCATAGCGGGAATGAGGTACCTATATCGGACGGATATAATATATCGCACGCGTTGTGGTATCGAATTTATTATAATTTAAATACCGGTTGGTCATTGGAGGTGGGTGGTGGTGCGGGTAGTTTGTGAAGGGGAGAGTGCAACGAAGACAAATAACACACGACAGTCATCTATAATATTATATACGGTTTATTGCACGCGTCGTAAATAATAAAACCACGTGTATGTGTGTGTATATATATTGTTGTATATATATTATTATTACTGATAAAAATTGACGGTTTGTTTATCCTGGCGCGCACGGCAACCGACAGTCGCGGCCCCGGAGTGTGTCGTAGACGTGATGTGTTTGCTTAGCGAGCTATACATATATCTACAACACGCAGAACGTCATGCGACACTGCGACAGGCTGTATATAACGCAATATTTATATTCATATATAAATAGATATATTATTTATACGCTTAGTGCCCGCTCCAGGTATATGCACTGCTGCGACGTTATGATAATTTATGTGTGTGTGTGTGTGTGTGTGTGTGTGTGTGTGTGTATGAGTGCAATCGTATATAATTCGGTGCGGGTATAATTTTTATTTTCATTTTTTCCCAACCCTTCTCGTGTAGTTCGTGCGGCGTATCGGGGACTTAGGGACCGCCGCCCAGACCACACGTCGAGTAAATATTGGCATGAGGGGCACCGCGAGATGGCTGTAATATACGGCAATCTAAACAACGTTAACGATTGCTTCGTTCGTCTATGCGTACCTGTATATTTTGTATTTTGTTATATTATGCGTTGTGCGTGTATATTACAGACAGTGTTTGGTATCGTACACCCGTTCGCCAACTATATAATATTATGCGTTATGCAGAGCCGCCCATCTCCTGTATGATGGGCTTCGGGACTCACATAAATATTTGAATGGATATTAGTTCCCATAGGTTTTATACTTTCAAAATGTTTGCGTAATCATTAGCTTTATAAATGTATAATAGAGCTCTATATAATTAGATCATCTCAGATTTTTGAAACGTGAAAACAAATAGTTTCATTAACTACCTCTTGCCAAATATGAACCATGATAATGTCATGGCTTTCTATACGGCATCATATTGTACGAAATCATGTTTTAAAAATGTTGACTAGAAAACAATTTTTTGTCTGCAGGGACAAACTTTAAGGTGAGAGATACAGTTGATTACGATTTACAAGTACTACATACACAAATTAGCTTTTATGAAATTAAATAAACCCGTTTGTACATTTATTCATGTAGATTGTAGGTACACTATATACTCATATATTATAAAACAATCTGAAAATTATAATTTATAAAGATACCTATGTAGTATAATATATAATACAAGTCCTACTGTGTAAGGGTAGTGATGACTGGTGTTTCGATCAATTTTTCTTTGTATAATAAGTAACTAATAATGCATTGAGTAATTGGCTATGCATATCATAATTTTTTTTTAAAAGATTGTTTTTGTAACTTATATCAATATTCACATTTTAAACCAAATAAACATACTTAGATAATTCCATAAAAACCATAAAAACCATCATATGTTTTGTCTATCTATAAGTGTTTTTATACAGTAAATATAAAATTATTGTGTGCGATTGTTAGTAATCCGTAATCTCAGAAACCACAAATCTTATCGAAACCATATTTACGTACATACGGTTACTATTAATTTTAGTTGGTGTTCTCGTTGATTTTTGGTTTAGTTAAGTACTTCTAAAAAAAATTATTACTTGGCAATACAACATTTTTTTGCTGGGTCAGCTAGTTATTTTAATAAAGATCTATATTTTATTCCGTTTCCAGATTGCATAAAGTTCGGCATCAGTCGCCTGGTGGAAAAGTTCAACGACAGCCGTTCGGCTTACGACACATCGTACGCTGCGAACAACAACAACAACATCACCAAAAGCCTCAATGTACCGGATATCGATAACCGTCGGGGACCTGGTGACGATGACGACGACGAACGGGAAGTGAAGAGCGGCCGATGCGCTAGGGAGTCATCCCGGAAGATATGGTCACCGGTGAGGAGTTCGCCATCGCCGTCCTCATCGTCCGAACTAGACGTGGAGAGCCGGTTGGCGTCACCGGACATCGACGTGACCAAATGCGGTACCACCCCTCCTCCACCAGAGCAGCCCCCTCAGCCCATCGTATCTATGGTGCAGGTGACTGCCCGCAAGCCGCCGGTAACCGCCAAGAACTCTGAGGCGTTCAGTGTCAGTGCGCTGCTCAAGCCAGACGCGCCCCGCACTATTAGACATCCGTTCAACCACCATCACCACCACCATAACCAGCAGCAACAACACCATCAACAGCACCACCAACAGCACCACCATCAGCAGCAGCAGTCGCCAGCTATAACAGCCGTGGATACCATATCGGTAACGAGATCACTGCTGTACCCTGCCGTCCAGTTCCCGGACCTGATCAAAGACACCCGGAAGGAAGTGCACCTGCACCCGTCCGCAGCCAACACTCTGCTGCAGAAACACTTTTCCGGTTTCAGCTTTCACCCGCACTTCTATTCGGCCGCCAACATGTTGAACCCGTCCAGCGGTTCACCTGAGCACGGCGGCAACGGCGGCTGCAGTGGCGGCAGTGGTGACCCTCACACCGATAACAATCACAACTTGCTCACCAGCTCGTTGTATCTGAGTCTGGGCGCTGTCCAGGCAGCGGCCGCCGCTGCTTTTGTCCATCCTCTGTCCTCAACGGGTAAGTCAACGATATAATTATAATAACTCAATTACAAATTCTCTACATAATTGTATTTCTTAATCCCTGTACTATAGGGCCTACATAGTGTTCCGTGCGTTTGTGACGGTTAGAAATATTTTTTTCCATCGTTAGTGCATTCAATTAAAAGTAGAAAATGCTCAATGCTTTTCTTAAAAAATGGGAAAAACAAACAAAAGTTACCGACAGTAAACGGGAATATGATAGATGTATTTTTGTTTCATAATTCAAAAAGGAATAAAATACAAATAATATTGAATAGAGGCGATCATTGGTATTCTCACAAAAGTACCCAACTGTCAAACTTTCATGGTTTTAAATTTTTTATAATTTGAATTGTTTAATACAAATGTTTATATGAAAACTAAATTTATTCAAAGTTATGAGTTGAAGAAACAGTTGTTATAAAATAACGAAAACACTGTAATTACATATTGTTTTATATGAAGAGAACCATAAACTATATACACCTTCTTTGATTAAATGTGTCTCATTCACTCCGTAGTTAACAGTTAAAATAAAAAATTGTAATTGTAGTTTTTGTCTATATTGCTTCGATTGGTAGTAATTTTTTGGTTTATTAGGTATCAATTAAGAGAATATTATAGCTATAAGCAATTATAAATAAATAGATAGAAATTATTATTGCTCCAATGAAATGTTTGAAATTGTTTGTACGATGTACCTCTAATATGTCATTATCCATAATTTATGTGTGTGATTAGTTATTACTTATTAGTATGAGGGTTGCTGACGTATTATCGTGGTCGTTGATTAGGAAATAGAGGGAAGGGTTCTAGGAAATGACCTTGGCGCCACAATGTGTTCACTTGTAAATTGAATAGTCACAATATAGTTTAATTGCAGAACATATTTGTACTATTAGAAAGTTTCCAAATCAATGGAATAATTGAATACATCATACTGCACTTTAAAAAATACATTTTATTAAATATCAAAAAATATGCCTATACCATACAATGAAAGTAACAATTTAACCTATAGTCAATACATTTTACTCAGGAAGTTATTTTTTTACCGAACCATTTTCGATTCCATATTTGCGTATTTATATGTATATATATGTATGTTCAAATTAGGAACAATACACAATATATTTATTGTAAGTTTATATTATTTATTGGTCAACATTTCAGTTTTGAGTAGAAAAATAATTAAATTATTTTCCTTCCATTACATAATAATATATTATAGGTAGTTCACGATGTTTACAATTAACGCAGGTTGACGTATTTCATATAATTTTCCGTTTTTCGTACATCTAATCCATACCCAACCTTAAATTATTATGAATTTATAACTAAATAATTCTCCCTTCACATTTGGAGGCTGACAAGACGTACCTTAGTTCAAAACCTTTTTTTTTCAAACTATGCCAAGACTATTGTCTATGCTAGACTATACTCTAATATCCAACCATACATTGATCGATTGAAATAGTTCACTAACAACAACTGTCAACATTTTTCTTTTTTTTATCCATAAATCATAATTTAATTATTAATTCATGTGATACTCTTTCGCCAAAGCTGAGACAAAATATGCCCCCTTTGTTACCTCAACCTAACATCATCATCATGAGAAGTGTGTTAAACATTATGATCGTGCGTGTGTCATGTTGTAGGCATGAGTTCACCGGCGGCCAATCCGTTCCACTCGTCTGGCCAACAGCAGACTTCCGGCGGTGTGGTGGTGCCGCACCCGTCGGCCGAGGACATGATGAAGTTGCGTCAGCAGTTCGCGCCCGGCGCCAATCAGCCGCTGGCCGCAGCGCCACCGACTGACCCCGGCGGCCACATGCGACACCACCACATGTTGATGCGAGGCTCCGTCTTCGGCGACGTGTACTCGTGCATCAAGTGTGACAAAATGTTCCCGACGTCCCACGGTCTGGAGGTGCACTCCCGGAGGTCGCACAATGGCAAGAGGCCGTTCTCGTGCGAGCTGTGCAACAAATCGTTCGGTGCCGAGATAAGCCTGAACCAACACCGGTTAGTCGTGTCCGACCCGTTCTATATCGTTATCATATTTTGTAATAATTATAAAATATTGTGTTCTACATTTCAACCAGACTGTCTCCATAATCATCAATATCGCCCTATAAAATATAAGATTTTATGACACAGCCACCGACTTTTATTTTAAATAAATATTATTGAGCAATGAAAACTTTACATGGATTTATCTACAGCAAACAATTTTTTATTCATCACAATTATTTGAGCTTAAGTCTTCCAATTATGAGTTTTTTATCAATAATAAATGTTTAATCAATATTAATTACTATAGCCATGTGATAGGTATTAATAATATTTGAAAGTATAAAACAACAAACATAGGAACCTAAAATATATGAAGAATTAAAAATATTTAATGTCCTCAATAATTTGTAAATTTGCCTTCAACAATTTAGATTTTGTAAATTAAAGACGTACCTATATGAAAAGCATGTCCGTGAGATGAAAGAAATGTATTTAATTAGAATTTCAGCATGATAAATCATTAAATCCATGTCTTATAAATGTTTATATTTTGTTGATCAAATAAAAAAGTAATGTATATTATAGTTGTATTTTAATGAGAAATTTGAAAAAAAAATAATAAGCATACTGTTCACATGATAATACTCGTATTAATATATTATACGTATAACAAACACACCAATAAATTTAATTCTATTTAATTTCTTCTCTTGACAATAAAACATAACTACTTCAATATTAATCAAGTCACCGAATTTCGTTGATTTATTATTAATTGTTTGAAAATAGACATTTGCGCCGTATTGCAGTGTTGTGGATATAATTATTGACGTTCAATCACAAGCCCAAAACACTGCTTGTATACTAACGCACCTTTGCCTATAATATGTCGACAAATATACTTTTCGAGTTTAGATAAATCTCGTTTGTTCTGATTCTCTATATACACTTGTTAACAATTATAACGTCAACTTAAAAAATATTATTGCTTCATTATTTTATCATACTGTACTCGGTTGCCGTCTTTTTCAGATGGCTCTGTTGTCGTCGATCGGCGCATAACGTAGAAAAACTGTTTGAATGCAAACAGTGTGGTAAAACGTTCAAAAGATCGTCCACTCTTTCTACGCACTTGCTGATCCACTCAGACACCCGACCATATCCATGTCAGTTTTGCGGAAAACGGTTTCATCAGAAATCCGACATGAAGAAGCACACTTACATTCACACAGGTAAGGGCGTTTTTTTTTTAAGGCATTAAGATTGATGTCGTATAATATATAGGTTAGGTCTGCCGTGTTTAATGGCTATAAAAAACTATAAAGTGTATAAAGTATTATTGAACGCATCAACGCGAGGGTTCGTTTTTGATGGGATAACTTTGGCCAACTAATTTGTCGAGAAAACGGAGGGTTCCTTAAAGGCCCGTCACTGTAATCCTTTTCCTTTGACAGCCATTAAAACGAGTCAATTAGATCAACAAGCCAAGACGACGGCTGCGTTCCAATTTTCCTCTCCGCCGTCGCTCGTTTCGTGTTTTAACATGTTGTCGCCCCCCTCGCACTTTAATATTTGAAAACCTCTCACTTGCTCTATCTTTCTTCACTCGCGCTCTGTTGGTCGCTCTCTCTCTCTTTCTCTCTGTTCCCTATCCGTGCATAAATGTGTATACACCGACGACAAAGTTGCGTCCTCTCTTCAAGTCCTTGGCGGTGTCACCGGTCAAACGACGACCGGGCGGAGTTGTAAATTGGAAACAATTACGTAATGGTGGTGGGCGCGACGCACTGCAGCTAGCTATTATAGTTGTGCCGTATATTTATAGGACGGCGGAGAAGGAGTGATGGAGATAAACGCACGGTCGAGAGAGAATAACGTCTCTGCTTTATATTATATATAAAACGGCATACCGGAGGGTTGATACTTATACTGATTAATTGCTAAACAAGACGGCTGCTGTCGGGGCATAAGTCTTGCGGAAAAGATCGTCCGGACGCTATTAATTGTTACCCCCCCCCCCGAGTACCGCTAAACCGCTCGCACCACACCGCACCATGCCGACATGCAGTACCCTCCGCGTAAACTGTTCCGCATCACCGGCGTCCCTTGTCCAGGTGAATTATTCTGCTAATTACTCGTTAAGAGGTCGCCTGACGTTTAACAGTAAATAGTAACAATAATAATCGTTGAGAATTTCGGTGGAATATTGCAGTAGGCTTGTTTTAAATGGATCGTTTTTTTATTTTATAAAAGAAATACATATTATATTGCCCTCATTTTTGCATGTTCTTTAAAAGCCTTAAAAATAATAATTACGACTGTAGACAACAATGAAAAAATATCGACCCAATATAATTATATGTGCAAAAATTATGAAAAAACTAAATATAATAAAAGGATAAAAATTAGTTATTATTTTATGTTTCTTTAAAAAAAATTATTTATCTCCGTTTCATAGACGAAATAGATATATAATTTATGCCCTGTGTATGAACAATCATAGTGTGTGTGTTTACATTGTGCATAAGCAAACAAATACCCCAAATTATATACATATGTATTATGTATACTACATCGACTGACATTATTTAAAAAACATCCAAGCGTGTTTCTACGTTGGTATATAATATTATCCCTACACGGTACACGCAATGATATATTATGATATCGTTCATTTGTAAGCTGGTAATACGTAGGTAGGATATTAAATTATTATTATGATATGCAAAGACGACCTTTCAGGGCATTTAACAACCTAGAATATTATGTTTCTATACAGAAATATAAGTAAACATTTCAATAATCTATATAATAAAAAAATAATAATAATAACAACTCTTAAGGATATTCCGATTGACCCTTGTTGTATACGAACACGAACAACATAAAGAAGTTATAAAGGCTTGTGAAACACGGACTCGACCTCTGAATATTTTAACAACTATAAATAATAATTTAAAATTACATCAATGTTTTTACATGTCGTTTTATATAATATTGTAAGTGAGTACCTACAGCAACATTTCTATCATTATTTATTTTTAATTAGTTTTAAATAAAAATAAGTAGGTATTTAGGTACAAATGTTTCAACCGTCTTATATAATTGTGTTTTTATAGGATTAATAATAACCAATAACAATTATTTTAATGTAGGTTTACCTAAAGCAATAGTTCATACAAAAATACGTTCAGTTTTTACAATCCTCCGATGATTTTGTTTGTAGATTAGATACAGGTATGAGTTTAATATTATAATCAGATTATTTATCACATGTTTATGCATAGTATGTCATTTTCCTACTATGATATAACTATAAACTAACATTAACTATTCAACTTAATCATCTAATCTTCCAAATGAGTATACATATAGGTACTAATATTATGATATAGGTATTTTTATTTTGCGGTTGAATAATAAATTATGTATGTTCAATAAATTTCAAAAATGAAATGGTTTTTTTTTTAATTTTTGAGAATTTTTTAATTTCTTGGGTGTAAGGTTATTGTAATGAGTGAAACTAAAATAAAATGAATATAGTTATATATTACTAGACAGAACAATACCTAAAAAATAATTCAATTAATGGAATTCGGTATGAATAGGTCGAACAATAAATGTATCAAAGATCATAGATTTTTTCTTGCTCAAAAAGTAATTTATTAATTTAATGTTTAAAAGAATATGTATACATTTATTTTTTGTTTTTATTTTTATTGGAGTGTTCGCATTTTACTGTCACGAGGGTTCTCTTTACACATCCAATTAAAACGAGACGGAAAAAAACTGCTAGAATTAAAAAAATATATATGTATAGGTATATGTATACTCTCTGAGGGGAACGTGAAAAAAAATAAAGGAAATTAAACAAGAGGGCAAATCTCCGGTAATTCCGGAAAAAAAGTTCTCTCGCACTTGACCGACGCGTGTTCGGGTCGGAATTTTTTTCCTTTTTAATTTCCTGAAAGTGGGTCCTTACTCCTTATACAAATTCAGTTGATTAAAAAATGAATTAAGAAGAATACAAATTTATTTTTGGGTCAAAGAAAATAAAAAAAACTGGTTGAAAACACCAAGTCGTCAGCCCTCGACGTGCCGCTACCTATATGACTATAAAGGTACTCATTTATATGGCACGCCAATAATGAATTATTTTAAAGATAATACAATAAATAGACCAACAAAATTGATTTGATTGGATTTTTCTCAACCTCACAATATGACACATGGCACATGCGCACGCATAACTGCTAGCTTATATATATCCCACATGGCCACATCTACTCGAGATTTCATCTGGCCTCTATAATTTATCGTACAATTGCCCCAAATCGAATCTGCGATTACTTTCCAATGGACGATTGTATTTTAATGCACCATTTGTCTTTTTTTATCGAGTTAAAATAAACTTACTAAAAACGACTGTCGCTCGATCGATTTAGACTTTGAGAGTACGTCGCATTCGGTTTTTATAAACTTGATAGTTCCTATGGTCGATAAAGGTATCATAGTATTCCGTATTTCCGTAGGTATATATAATTAAGTTTCTCATAGATAATGTCCGACGCCTGACTGATATTAAATTTAACAGTGGATTTTAGCTAATGACAACTTTTTAGACTTCAGCCAATCAGCTACCTATTCAAGTGATATATTTAGAAGAGTTATATATTTTATAGCAGCCGATACAATTTACGTTATCCAACCACTATTGGCTAAAGACCAAAAGAACTATAGCTCTACATAAATATATAAACAAGAAATTATTACAGGCTACAGCGAGACTTGAGTTATTTTTTCATTATTATTTATACTAATTTTTATAATTCTTAGAAATTTTAGAAGTAAATACTAATTCAACTAGCTTAACTAATTCAAGGTGACACATTAGTCTTGGAAAAGTTTCAAATCTTAACTCAATGAACTTACAATTTTCCAACAGATACTCCTATTTATGATACCTGTAGATTTTTTACGATCGATTTCGAATTCAATTCAGATTTGAAATGTCCTATAAGGATTTTTATTTTGTGTGACACGCCGTACGTATCACACACGTATGGTGCGTAGGCCGATAAATAAATTTGCTCTTTCCGGTGGCGCCGAGTGAGAAAAAAGCCCGAGTCGGCGTGATGAACGTTTAGTGCGGCTAACGGTGCTAAACGGCATAGGCGTACGTTTAACGATCGTTTAAGTATATTATACGGTATCAAGCAGTTTAGAAGTAAAGCCAAGTATTATCACTGTAATCGGTGTGGTACCATAACACTGCAGTCGGGCCGCGTACACGTACACACGCTGTGCTCGCGTGTTGGTGTTAAACCACTGCCGCGGGGAAGTTTGTTGGCCGGGATTATCCTTGAAATTCATTCCCGGGGATTATATGTTATTATATATAAGCGCCGTGTGGTGGCGGGGATCTGCGGACGGCAGTACCGCGATAGCGTATTTATATCCAATTTCCCATATTAAACCGTGTAATACCGTCGAAATTTAAACAAATACGCTGTGATACAATCTAATGATATTCCCCGACATACCTTTATGAATCTGGTTTTCCGCCAAGTATGACATTGTATTTTATATGATCTAGCTATTAACGTTTTAAGATAATTTCAAAGATAGTTTCTGCGTCTTTCTAGTATACCTATTATCTATACTGGAAAATATGCAAGCAAATGTATTCTAATTCGATTCACATATAATTAATATAAATTTTGTTTAATTTTTTGTTAATATTAAGTACAATATGTTACCTGATAATGTGATAATGTGACAAATTGAATACGGGCAAATGCTTATAGAAAAACTTGCGAAAATCACCGTCACAAAAAGAATATATGGTACCCAATTATAATCTGGGTAAACCGATCTCTGGTTCTCGCTACTTGGTGTAAAAAACCCAATTCATAAACTTATATATTATTGTTCTTTAAATAATTATATTATATTATAGGGTGTAATACGGTATAATAATCCTAATCGATTAGGATGATATAATATGACATGGGTGAGAGGTGCGCTTGCTGTATAGAAACCCGGTTTGTTCATACGAAATTGGAAAAATAATAATAATATCAGTAATAGTATTATATCGCGTTTCCACACAAACTTTTAATGCGATGAAAACGAAAATTGATCATATTGGCATGTCGTACGATGTATTATGTACATAAAACCAAAAAAACAATCGTATAGTTTTAATCGAAAAGCAACTCCGTGTGCACTTGCTCTCGTTGTTTGTCTTATATCCGTACATTGAGTTCTAATGAAAATGTTTTCGTGCGTCGACAATAATATATATACGATGCAATATTATAAGGTCTCGAGGAAAGTCGTCGAAACTTCACCACGCCGGTCTGCACTTGTACTAATATATATATATATATAAACACTACCGACGATGACAAAACGTTTCGAGTGGTTGAGGGAAGGTACTATATGTGTATACCTGCTGTGGAAAACTCAAGGAAGTAGATATATGTACTGCGGTTGGCGGTGGTTGGTCGTGGTTTTGCAGAGTAAATATAATACGCGTATAATAAACCGAAACGAAAGGTTCTGTCAAGAGATCGGGTGAAGAAGTGTGTTATGCCACGGGTGGTGTATGGGTGGGAGTGTGGGTAGAGAAATAACGTGTGCGTTTGTGTGAGCGTCTACCACCAGTAGAGGTACCTATACATATATATGATGCGGCGGCGGCGGTACGTAACAGTTGCAGTAGAGAGTCTGTCCGAATCCATTTAGAGTGAACTGAAATAATATTTTCGTAAGCAGCTTTGCTCGAGTGGCGAGCGGCGGGGGAGTAGGCGGCCACTTTAATATATAATCCCTTGCGCCGTATACACGCAGACGAACCTCATCGCGTCCCTCGAAAACCTCTCGTCGCCGCCGCACCCGTAAACCGCCGCCATACATAAACACGCGTGAGTGTGCGCTCGCCGGGTCTTTGGAGAGCCTGCACTGCCGTCGGTACATAACAGCCGCCGGAAAACACTTCGCGAAAGCGGCGGCGAGTAGATTGATTTTAGTAAACCTTCTGCCAAACTTTAACCTCCCGCTCTCCGCTCCGCGACGGGCGCGCGCGCACGAACTCACATCACGCGCCGCCAGTCAGTACCTGCTAATCAAATTACGACGACCCGTGCGCGTATATACTTTTGGGGCGTATCTCTCCTCTCGTCCTCCCGCCGTCCACCGCCGCCGTATACTGCCGGCGCGGCAAACTCGGCCCACCTGACGCCGCCGCGCGCGGTTTCCCGCGTCCTACGCGTATATATAGGTATTGCGCGTGCCGCCGCCGCCGCGAGCTCTTTTTATTCACCGTCGGCTTCGGTGCCCATCGCCCCGCAACTCCTCCCGGCCACTCCTCCCCCTTTTTCGCCCCCCCTTCTCTGTCCACCGTATTTCTCACATTTCCTTTTTTTTTTTTTTATCGTTCCTTTTACGTTCTTTTTTTCGGCCGCCCGGCAAAATCTCGTTACCGATAACAATCTCACTTTAACCGACGCCGTTCAACGTAGCCATATATATACGCTATTACGATGCGATTCAACACACACACACACACACACACACACATACACACACGTGCGCGCGCGCACATATTATACATGTATATGCGGGGACCCGACTTTCTACTGCGTCGATTTTGGGGTGACGTCCTGACTTTGTTGTGCAGCTGCAGGTTTTATTCCGACGTTCATTTTTATTATTATTTTGTTTTGTTTTTATCCTACGAACGTGTGTAAGGGCCCCGAGAATCGCAATGGCCGCGATTCTCAGAATAATGATAAAAAAAAAAAGAAGGGTGTATATGCAACGTTATATGCAAATAAGTTTTAAAACATTGAAAATGTATTCTATTCTCCTGCTGGATGTACGATTGTTATGCAATATATTAACTTTATTATAGATATTTCAATTTCAGTTCAATATATTACATAATATATTTAATAATATTTAGGGTTGTAGGAATAATAATAATAATAATAATAATAATAGTGTCCATACGATAAATATTTTTTATAGTTTTATAAGTTGAGTAACCGTACGTTTCCTCGGCCATATCCGTAATGAGGACATCTCTCCTAATGCAATGAAACATGCAGATTTTATATTTGTTATATGCACCAAAGAAGGTGCTAACAGTTCTCTATCACATTACAAATTATTAATACACATATTATATCCTAGGGCAATACATCAAAATGTATATCATTTTTTACATTCAAACTGTTGTCATACGATTACTTATCATGATTATTAATGATAAAATTGATTAATAGTGCAGGTAATAGGTTTACATCTCGAATTTGCACGTCCACTTAATAATTTAATATTATATGATCATAATTGACCAGGAAATTATGTAAAAATCACTACAACAGACGTAGTGGTGAAATATGACGTGTTTATTATAAAAAATATAAAACCCCAGAATCGATTTACCAATCATAATATTATGTATAAAGACAGGTTCACTGCTACTTCGTCAGTCGTGTCCAAAAGTTGAACTTGACCCAACTCTAAAAATGCCCTGGTAGATCATGGTTAGAGATCGATACCTGACCAATCAGAATACGCTTAATGCCACAGAACACGACAGATGACGTAGCTGTGAACCCGGCTTAATACTAACACATGGCCCGTGGTAACAGTGTGAGTAAAATGTCGGTTCAATAAAAAAATAAAACGCGATCATTATACGGCGACCTACGCGTATAATATAACAACAACAATAATATAATATAACATAATACAACATTATATTATTATTTTTATTACTCACTGTCGCGTATATAGTGTTTGTGAGAGGGACAATCGACAGCCACGCCAGTAAAAAAACGACAAGTATATTATTATTATTATTATTATATTGTTATTATTTATTATTATAAGGGCACGCTACCGTCGCCACTGCGACGAAGTGGCAAACTCAAGCCCGCCTCTCCACTCGCGCTCCTTCCTCCCGCTCATCATCCCACGGTCGTCGTCGTCGTCGTCGTCGTCTTATACATAGCCGTCCTCGCAAGTGGCAGCCGCGCCTTTTCACCGCCACCCCGCATGGCAATCGTCCTCCCCACCTACCGCTCTTCCACGCACACACACCCGCCCGCCCACCCTCGCAGTTGTTTTATTCGTATTACTGTGACCGTGTGCGCGTGCGTACTCGGTCGTCGATCTCTCTCTGTTTTTCGCCGCCGTGCCAACGTTAACAATAACACTCGACTGGAATTGGCTATACGCTTCTGTTATATATATATACATATATACGGCAAATACACTTGTCCCATCTGTCGAACGGCAATCTCGATGTCTCACTTCGTTTTCGCCCTCTCTCCGCCCCTCCCCAACGGGGTCCCACTCACCCACTGCACCCACTCGCGCTCCCTGTTCTCGTTTTACCGCTGTGGTAACAAAACAATATATCGGTTTTCACGCGCCGTACCTATATCGGTTATTTTTCATTTCGTCTCTCTCCTGCTGAAGCTCAACTACTTCACGTCTCCATCATTCTCTCCTTTGCTAGCTGTTTCTGCGTCGATTGTGGCACTGTCGTCTTTGAATTTTGGCCTTAATTAATAATACAACGTACGAACATTATGAAAATAATGAGAAAATCGTTTACAGAAGTTATACTAATATTATCGTACACGAGTATTATCGATCGACTCTCAAAGCGCCCGCTGAAGAAGCGTCAGCTTGATTATAATATTATATTACAAATTACAATAATAACGTCAAGTACCCATACCGGGTATACATATGTATATAATATAGTCATCGTCGTTTTATACGAAATAACAGAATCGCATCAAGTGGATTATATATCGACCCTATATATGCCGAGAATGTGTTTATTCTACACGTTTTGTCAATTTTCCGCAGTTGGAGTTTTAGATTACAAAATACAATAATGGTAGTGACAAAAAAAACACAATATATTTTGCATGACTATACAACTGCTAGAATATAATAATAATATGCGGCACCATCGGTCGGTAAACAATCGACTTTGTACTACGTTGTGTAAACATTGTACAATAATAATATATTATTTAGGTAATTTACAGCGTGTACGCATATTATATACGTTAACGCGAAAAATCTCCAAACTTTTTGTACCGCAATGGTGGTGCAAAAATTACTGCTGTGGTTTTTTTTATGTAATGTTTTCTTAAACGGCCTGGACCAAATTCCGATGAAATAACAACATAAAACAAATATACGTTCCTACCTAAGCGTAAATATAGGTGTAGATTATATATTATTACATTAATTTGTCGAGGGATTTTTTTTTTTTTTTAAAAAAAGCGTATAGTTGGTCGGTTCGTTGTGCAATATTAATACTATATTATTACAAGGGTTAGGAGCAAGTCAGAGTGGAAATAAAAATAGAGCACCCACGAGCAGGGTGAATGGTGCGGAATGGTAGGAAGTGAAAAGAGATGGAAAGAGAGAAAGAGAGAGATGTGGAAATTGATAATAAATATAAAAAAAAAAACTAAAAAAACAAGGACACGAACGGCGACCGCCGCGTGACGTTTTGCCCAGGATACATATTGCAGTCCCAGTGAATGGCGTGAAACTATATATACATTGTGCTAAACATCCCTCGGGAGCTCTGACCCAATCGCGTTAATTATTAGCGCTCGGGTCTTTATCGCACAGGGGATTTGACTACGTCGAGGGCCATACGCAGCCGGAGGGACGTGTGTTATATGTATACATCATAATATCCATAATATTCATAATCATCATGACTACGATTATACATCTAGCGTGTGAGTATTTCACCATACACTATACCTACGTATATTATATTGACATATCTGTGCGTGCGTGCGTGTCTGTTTATTTCCTCCCCGCACTTGCTCGCACAGCGGATGGGCGTAATAAAATCAAAAAATTCAGCTCACTCTTTTTACCTCATACAGGTAACGATCTACCTGATGCTATTTATCGTTTACACATGTTATTTCGTTTATCAATACTATAGAGTGATGATTTGAAAATGTCTGAATAATTTTTTAGATTGCATTCTGTTTTCGACATAACTTATAAATATAACTATGACATTTTTCGAAATTAAAATTAAAACAACATTTATTTGTTATTTATATCTAGAAAATCCTGAAAATGTATTTATACCTTTATCTTAACGCACTTGCATTTTAGCTCAGCTATATTATTTGTCTTTATCTAGATAGGTTATTTTATTATCTGGTTGGACTGGTACCGACATTGCACACGAGACATTGGACGTTATAGAAATGATTACTTGCGTATAAGATCACGCCTTTAAAGAATACGACGAGCATGACTCCCCTCCCCCGATTTGTTTTTGCATAATTTTCCAGAAAGGAAAAATATTATTCAAATGTATTCATGTATATGTAATCCCGTTCGTTACAAGAAACTGCCACTACCTATAATATATAGTTACCATACACTTTAATATTATACACCCTCAACAAGAAGTTTTCAGTAAAAAAAAAAAAACCAAACAACTGCAATTTAGCATAATATATCTCGCCCACGCTTATAGGTTAAAATAATATGATTCGACGCATGATGGTGTTACTTAAATGCACGCACACTGAATACAAAAATGACACATAATACAGCAATATATGTGCAGGAAATACATACATGTGTATGAATGAACACTGCAGGATACCGAAGATTTTTGCAGTGCCGGCCCTTAGACCAATACACATTCTCCGATTACACATTTGGGTCGACGTCATATTATTATTATGTTACTCAAAAAGTAAGAACGAATATTGTTAGGTTGCAGTGACAGTGGTATACTGGTATACTTTATAAATTATAATAATATAATAAATTACATTATATTCATATTTATTAATACCCATGTATGATCGAATAACACGTAGCTATTATCGTGTGCATATCCGTATCAATCGCGAGCTTTCTATTTTCTTATTTTTTTGTTTACATCTTATGTACTTATATATACCATACCCCATATCAATGTGTATAATATGTAACAGTCAAAGTAAGAAAATGAAAATTTTATATAATACCTAATATAATTGGGTAGTATATAGAAATCATCACAATATATACTCCGGGAATTTTATACAGTAATAAAAATCTTTATGTAAATTATGAATCTATTATCTATTAACTATTATTATATCAGTTGTAATATAAAGTCTATATTTAAAGATAAGTAACAAACTAAAAATTTAAAGATTGAAAAACTTGTGGTTTTATATTTTATTATCATTATTTGGAACAGAGTCGAGGGTAATCACTTAACTTCGTGTATAACCTTAGACAATTCTTCATTATGCTCAATGGTCTTAATATTCAATTGTAGAAGGTACTTTCAGTTATTTGCATTTAAAGTGCAATAGATATATGTATCAAATTATGTAAAATAAATTATTAATAAAGTATGTACTATGTAGTAACCCGAATGAAAGTGATAAGTATTTGAAATTGGGAAATTTCAAAATCATGAAAACATAGATTTATGAGTATTATATCAAGTGTATTTACTATTGTTATTAACTTGATAGTTGATAATGATGTATCAGGAATATATACGACCATCACTATTACATATACCCTGTGGCAGTGTCGCTATATAGTACACTATAACGATATTACTCAAAATAATTACTAATTAAGTGTCTAACAAACTAAAATAGGAAATTAAACATGAATTGGAGTTTCAACTTTCAATAGTTCCATATTTCCTAAGCATGTATAGAATGCACAATTTTATACATTGCGCCAGAAATGTAATAAGAGTTTTGACGTCTTGGATAAGGTTTGGATGCCTCCCCCCCCCCACATATTACTCATTTAACAAAATGATTCATTGGAAGTTAATTGTAAGCAAAAAGTTTGCTTTTCGATCGCTTAACATTTGATACATAGATCATTCATGACCAGCTAATTTATGAACATAAATTACAAAATTAAGAAATAATAAAAAGTAAATTTTTTAAATTTTAAATATTTAATTTTTTTGAAGCCTTGACTCTTAGTTTTATTATTTTGCCATTAATTTTAATATATGTTATTGTTTTTATAATATTAAAAAATATTATCAGATTGCCTAATGAAAGTCGTCTACAACAATAAATATAATACAATGTACCTACCAACAGCAATTATATATACCTTACACTTTAACCTAACTAAATATACGATTTAAGAATAATACTAAAATAATTTCAACACTTAGTTATACAGAGTTTCACCTATATTTTAGGTAAATCAGTAAATCTCTTCGAGGTACTGACAGAAACATTTAAAAAATGATTGCTAAAATCTAAAATAACTATAAGATACATGCTGTCTTGTTTCTATAAATCCCCAAAAAATTTCTCCGCCTGAGGTACCCCCTAAATATACGTTCTCGCATTGCCCCGGGAAATTTTCCCGTGACATTCAATACGCGTACGTTGATCGTTATCAGTTTTTTACCACACCGCAAGATTTTTGGAACAGGACACCCGTCCGGCTATAATATCATGGCCTTATTGTATAATGTATACACTGCGCGAGCAAATGAGACGATAACCAGATTTCATCCCTCTCACCCCACCTCACCGTGGGTCTTAAATTCGGGGCCTGTGCATGGTAATGACGCTCGCATTGTTGGCGGTACGCAAAATTAAATCCAATAATATGGGCACGTAAGTGACGCCGCCGCCGCCCTCGGGGCGAAACGGATATAATATTATAAACTGTGCCGCCGCCGACTACCCGGAACACGCAAGTCACCGGTGCCAGCAGCTAGTGTATGCACGGCCATCAGGCCGGGGATCTATCGCATAATCTCGTTATAGAATGTGCTCACCCTGTATAATATAATACGCGTAAAGTACAATGATTCATGGGTCATACACGCCAGAGCAGCAGTATTATGATTATTATTATTATTATTATTATTATTATGATGTACACACGCAACGAGAGACCGCCGGGCCACCCGCTTGCACGTGTCAAACGACGGCGGGCGCACTCCGACTGTATTACAAAATATCGCCATTCGTATAATTATTAATTATTATTATTATTATTATTTAATACTATTATTATTCAGTCTCGGTTCGACCACTACGATACAGCCGACTACGAGATAATCGTAGTATTATTTTAACGAGGTTCAGACGTTCGCTGCAGTAGGTGCGTCAAACGTTTGATGCACCCGGACCAAGCTATAAATTGTTTGTTTAGTTTCTAAAATATATTCTCGATTTAATGTGGCCAATTATTATTAATGTAATTAGAACCGTCCACGTATATTGTGTGCACACTGAACGAAATCTAACGACCGATTCAAAATTGGATACTGCATATATCAAGACCTGAGATTTATCTTAAAGACTTAAAGATTCCGAAGTTTATATTTATTTTATAATATATTAAAAAGATTAAATCAATTGTATACTGATTCAAAACACTATACAATTTTAAGTGTGTCATACTGTTGTCGCAATTTATTTCTCAAGTGAATAGTGTAATTCTAAATCCAAATATTATTGTCTCGTAACAATAGTACATTTTGACATCTGCTGTTGATCATACCTGAAGTCTGCAGCACCGTTTACATTACATTTAAATGCAATTTTCTAGTTGAAGTGGCGGTGGTCGGTCGAATAATATTTTTTATTTGAGATTTTCATTCACTTGAATCTTAATTTGTGTACTAAAACATTATATTATAATAAAACACCGGACGGAAATCCGGTGACAATTATTCTCCTGGGGCAGGAGTAGCGGGTCCATAGAACTATACTAAAAACCTGATCCGTGGTAAACTTTATAATTTTTATTTCGTAAACTGCCTGATAATTTTATTTTAAGTCGTTCCAGATTTCCAGATGTAAACTCGCTACTGAAATAATAATTATTCAGTATTTTATGTATCTATTGTTATTCGAGGTTTAAAGCGAAACGCGATCATGTATTTAGTACAATACTACATTTTAGTAATCTGCAACTGCGATTGATGGATACTGGCAGTTATACACACTCTAGCACTGCAGTTGGGCGGCGGCACATTGGGGACGATGCTTATTCCGAAGCGCTTTTATAATTTTTCGTCGTTTCCTTAATGCAATATTCATTGTATATTACACGTCGCGGGTCCTGCGGTTTCGGTTAAGCCATTTATACCGCCACACACGTACACATTCACCGATCGGGATGTCACACCGAATAATATTAACGTCGTATAATATACCCTTTGGCAAACATCGACGAAAACAACGCACTGTAAGCCAATAGTGCGAGTACATATTTTGTTTGTGTCAAACGTGACGCCCGAGACCCACCGCACCCACACTGTCGACGGAATCCGTTTATAAAGCCGCGGACCTCGCAAAACGGTGTCGAATTACGTACATATTTATTAATAATAATAATACAACGTACACATATATATATATATATATATATATTCACATAATATAGTATACGCCACGCTGCAATTATAATACCGCGGCAAGCTCATTAACGCTGCAGTCCGTTTTGTGAGTCCACGAAAATCGCGTTAGAATAATATTAATATATTAGGTATATATACTCACAGTCCTTATGTATACAGTATTACAGTGTACGACTGCAGTCACGAACTGCAGTGCACATCCACCTCGCACCATAACATTATAATATTATGATGACGTGTGTGCCAACTGCAGCTTCAGCCTTTAGTGTAATGACGGCGATAAAAAACGTTGTGCAGCGATATGTTCAAGTATTATTGTACTTTCTATATATATATATATATAGACTTTGGAGAGAATACCGAAACGATATTCCGTGTGCTGCTCCTGCAGGGACGACGACCGGTGCACCCTAAATAGTGGTGCCGAGCTGAGCAATTCGCGGAGCCTCGCGCCGGGGGAATTGGCGGCGGAGAAAAAAATTTGTTCCATTGTCGACCGCCCCGGCGACCCTATGTTCGCGCTATCCGTGATATTAGCTTTATTGCCCTCTTCTCGCGTGCAGCACCCTGTCGTATAATATACGTTTATGTACACACAATACATGAGCTATATATGTATATATCCGCAGATGATGATAATAATAATAATATCGCGCCCAAGACGTATTACATATACATACATATAAATTATATACATATATATATATATATATATAATACGATGAGAGCGTTAAGTGCCGGTCTGGAACGACTTCGTGTCTGCAGGCGCAGCATGGTGGCCGTGCGTGTGCGCGTGCGACGACGACTTTTATTGGAACACATAAATCATAATAAACGCCGCTCGCGCGTCGGAGGCGGTTTAATAGTTTAATTTGACTATACGTCTTCCTATATACATGATATGTAATAATCTATATAAATACATATCGTTCGCAGTGTTTGAGGGGTTCGATCAAATCTCCAAAGTCTGCGCGTATATATTATATATTATACACTCAGCCGCTGCAGTACAAGCGCAGCGTACGTCTGCCAAATCGCACACGTCACATTATGATATACAATATAATAATTGTATTATAATAAGCACGTGTGTATGCATACATCCCATGATAAGTTAATAACGTGGCGCTGGAACCCCTCGAGTAGCATGGATTCTGCACCGTGGACCTGTATATATACATATAGTTTACTCGTGTATATTATAAATATTTTTTTATTTATTGAAAATATACGCCCTATTCGGCTCAGTGCAGAACACGTTATAATAAGGAACTATATAGGTAATATGCAAAGTATTAATTGTATTATATCTATGTAGTGATTTGTGAGTTTTTTCTATCCATGTAATGTATAATGTATATATATTATATATGGTTGTTAACTTCGATAGGTTAGGATAGACCTAACTAAAAATACTTATTTGAATATCTATGTATGCCTTGTACACCCAACCTAACTGCTTCGGAACATTAAGTTTAATAACCGTCTAAAACCATCTATAGTCAATTATAGCAACCAACTGTCTTCTAATGTATATTTATTATCATAACCGTCATATAATATAACTACAAGGTAATCCTTGTAGCTTGTCCTATTTCTTTTCAAAAATTACTTATATACGTATGTTTATGCGGTGTTCATTACACAATTTAAGTTTTACAATAATTTAAAAAAATATAATAAATAATTTGACATTTTACTCATTTGAATTTAAAAAAATTACTTAAAACAAGATTATCTTTGAATTAGCATTGATAAACTTGAATGTATAAATTCTTAGGCATTTAAACCTCAAAGGAATATTCAGGTTTTTTCCCGTCATTGATCTCTCTTGCCTCGTATAAAAATCATATAATTTTGAGTACGTATTGGTAGAACGAGTATCAAATAGACTTCTTTACACAAATGAAATCACACAATATTTTAATTTAGCACCGGGGAAAACAAGATATAATTTCATAAACATATCTATATTGAAATATACCCTGCAGCCTATAAGATGTAGCCGATCAGAATATTAATTGTTTAATGCGATTTAGTGTTGTAGCGGATGAGAGTTTTTGACCTAGTGGAAACCAAAAGTCCCGGCAGTTACGGTCCAAAATGACCGAGTCAGGGAGCAATTACCGGCTAGGTATATCATATATTATATAGTGCACGCACGCAGGGACTAGCTATATGTTTAATAATAATAATACATTAGAACTGGTACGATATACTACTGCCATAGTATAATGTACTGTATGCGTAGGTGTCTGTATAAAGTAATAATATTATATACACGAAGGACAGTGCAGTGTGTGTAAGACACTCGGAGAAAGCGGTTCAAAGGAGAAAAAGCCGAGGGAAAGAAATCGACAAATGGATATATAATATATAGTTGCACGCGCGTACCTACATTACATAATATATTATATATATATATATATAAGTCCTGCGGGAGACCTCTATATATATATATATATATATAGTGCTGTGCGAGACGAATCCGGGAGTTGATATATTGACGACCGATTGGTAAATAAGATATGAGATGGCGTGAATGCCGAGCACGTACGGAATTTGATAAGACGATGAACACATTTAAAAATCCCGGGACTTTATTACTGGACCGAATGCTGTATACGCACGCATGTATAAAGCAATCGGAACGGCGGTCGCGACGGGGTGCGTGCATTCGTATATATATATATATATATATATATATGGACGTGTATGGACGTGAAGAGAGGGGAGGGCCTCATCAGGGGTAGGTGCAGTGCGAGACTGCGGCGGGGGACGAGGTGAGAGAAACGCGTGCTCGTCGATCTGTAAAATGGAAATCTTGGCTCGGAATCAATCAAACGTCCGCGCGTTTAACACACACACACACACACACACACGCACAAACACATTAATTTATAATATATTATACATACCTACCACTCCCGCCTTGGCGGCTTAGACCCGATCGCCACCCCTCCGTCGCCGGTTTAAACGATGTGCTTTTTTACTTTGTGTCCGACTGTATATTATTATATACGTGTGCACACGAGTACGTGGCGCTCGTCTACAGGCCATACCCACCCTAACCAGCAGCAGCCCACCGCCCCTATAATATTATATAAATACCTGTATATTGTATATATATATAGATCCATATACGCACGTGTGTCTATTTTATATAGGTATGTTTACTATTTACTCTGTTCGCAGCGTTTTATTAGAACTGCTGTGCAATCGTTTTTATACACTCCGTTTTCACTCGGTCCGGACCTTTGCGCTTTTTTTTCTTATAAATCCGACTCGGGAATTTCCAACGTGGTATTTTTTTTACCGCCTATCGTGTACCTCGATTCAACGTTTCTATCAATTTATCATTATGACGTATAATAATACCATATTATATAGCAGTGTATACTGTACAAGGAATGTTATTATTCCAGAGGGCTTATTTTTTTTGATCTGCAGGGCAATGTATTTATACTGACTATTCGTGTATTTGGAAGAATTTCAACTTTTGTTTTATTCCAATACAACCGTGTTATTATATTTAACTTCGTCGTGTAGAATATAAAACCATATTTTTTTTAATTACCTATACCTAATAAATGCAAGAAAGCTTAAACTTTTGGATACCAAGTTTCTTCGATAATTGCATTAAAATAATTGTAATACAAAATATCCATGTTAAAATTGAATGTATAGGTTAGGTTAAGTATTTATTTATTTGAAACATTTTTATCAAAATTGTAATCCGAATTAGCAATGCTTACTAAAAGTTAATTATACTATTATATACATAATATGTCTTTAAAATAAATCTAAATTGAAAAAAAAAATTATATTTTTATAAATATATTTTGAAATTATAATTTGCCATAATATTATGCACATTGTACATACTTTAATCTACTCAAAAATCTATTAAAAATGTGTCAATAATCTGATTATGGAAAATGATGGTTACAAAGGTAAATATACCGAACACTAATTTCTATGACACACATAATAATATTAATAAATATCGATTTGAAATATTATTTGACCATCAATTATTATAAAGTTATTATCATGCATTACCTACGTTAACAATGTATTGCATTTTCATACAAATATCATTTATCTTAATTTTTATGAATAAGAGATAATTAATTAAAATCTGAAAATTGATACAAAAATATTATACACATAAGCATGATATAATTTACGTATGTATCTAGTTTGCTCAATCAAAAATTGCCATATATATGCAGAATGTATTACATTAAAATTAATAGCCTGGTCTCTACATAAGCCAAGTGACCTTTAATTATATGCCATTAAACTAATATATTATTTACAGATTCTTTATAAAAGCTTAAAAATGCTCGTATTATATATTATATTTATATAATTTTTTTTTGTTTATCGTGCAAGCTGTTAAGTCTACAATAGCACACTGGGCATATATAAACAATGAGCATAATATGTATTGTACATCCATTACACATGAATACATAAAAACATATTTATTTTGTGTTTTAGTGCGTACCTAAGTTTATTTTAGTAACACTTCTGCAATAGGTGCAGTATATTGTACATCTGCAGTAACACTGAGAACATAATGTAATATAATATATTATTGTTATTTATTATACTACTGCTGGGATATCCAACGTTTTTATGACGAAAACAAATTTAGACGTATAGTTATATACGAGCATGGGTTTTTTATTTTAGTAATCAATATAGGAATACCATATTATAATATATTATGTTCTTACATAGTAAGTATCTATTATAATAGTACATTTACCTAGTTTTATATGGTTATTATTAACACAAATATAAATCACGTTCCGCCAAGGTATATTTTCTGCGCCATCGCCATGAGGTGTTTTCATTGCGACCTTTTTCAGATAACAATAGTAGGTACTGAGTAATAAATATTAAGTAACAATACATACATAGTACTTTAGAGTAATTTATTAGATTATATACATATATATAATGTGCACCGTATAATATAGATATAATATAGAGCTTGCTTCATAGTAAAAAATGTATAACACGTTTTTCCACGAAAACGACTCGATTTATAATAATTTCACTCCGGAGGCTTTTGTAGAACGATCGGTTTTCACGAATACACGTGGCCGACTCCTTGATAATAATACCTATATAGCTATGAAGTATGGCCTGACCTACACGCACACACACACTCAAATTGCACACTACACACTTATATAATATACACTTATATATAATACATCGTACGCGTTGTAAGCCCCGGGGGAAACTGAATTTCGCATTCCAAAGTGGCTCTTGGTTTGGGATTCTGCATATATACACAATATAGGAGTATACGATACTAAAGCTACTCCCGTCTCTGTGCACATTATACATATATGCATATTGTATACATATAGTATTAAATACATGCACATGGTTATACATATTATATTTATTATTATTATACACCACTTGGTTGATTGATTTGTTTTTCTGTATATTAAATTTAATTTACAGTGACAACATGTATATTATATCATTGTTGCATACCTAATATAGAAACTCTGGTATATAATACTATTGTTATGATACAATCATATAATATATACTATATTAAATTAAATTATACATATAGTATCACAAAAAATGCGTTTACCGTTTGATGCTGCAGGTTGCGAAAGAAACTCAACTACTCCTAAGTTATACTTAGCTTTATACTCATTATACAATGCCCATACATGTCAATATAAATTATACATTTATATAGCAGTAAACATGCCCATATAATAGTGAACCTGCACTTTGCAGCTGGGCTGTTTAAAGTCGATATTTTCTGATGTCTATTACCTACTTCGACTATTTTATTCACTATTACCTATACCGCTTTGCACTGAGTGTATAGTAAAATTTAACACTTTTCTCATTTATCCAGAAAAACTTTTAAAACTTTATAAGTTTTGTTGGATAAATTTAAGCGTTGTAGAATTTCACCCTCTCAAAAATTCGTATATATATACGAGCTTATATATACTTAATATATCATACACGATCAGTGTATGATAAAATCTATATTTATATGGATATAGGCACACCTAACATACAAGTCGACCAGCTCATTTCTGCTAAAAAAAACGTAGGAATATTTAAACGAGTAAAACTATACTGTAGGTATACGTGTATAATATTCCTGTGTATAAAAAGCATATTGCAATAACATCGACTAAATCCCCTGAAAGTTTAAATATGTATATTGTATACTGCATAGTCTGTAGCACTATAATATAGGTGATAGCTGGTAATAAATTATTTTAAAAAAACGCTTTATAATAATAATAATAATATAGGAATTTATATGTAACGGTAACCAGGTCACCATGTAAAAAATAATATTCACCCGAAGGCCAACCATATGTTATCACATCACATTTTCATAATAAGCACACGGGTGTGATGTGAATTAGAAGACTATATGACAATAATCATATTTTGGACGAATATTTTCCAACTAATTCTTCAAATTGGATAAACTGATAATCTTCTCATTTGCAAATAATCTATTGGTTTATTCGATTCCAATTCAATTAGTAGGTATTGTTAAATGTAATCCTGAGTTTTTATTATTAATACATTTCTAAAAAATAATAAATTACATTGATATAATATTAAAATGTATTTATAAAAATGCACGGCATTGTTTAAATTACGAGACAATTAATTAAATAATGACAACTTTGCACATAGTCAAAATAGGTACATACACCTATATACGCTAAACATATATATATATAATATATATAATATATTATGTTATATAATAAATATGATTATAAATACGATTATTTCCCTTGGTAACAATGTATACAATATGGGAAACCCAGAAATAAACCCCTATAATGTGGTAATCTTTACGCCAATAAAATTCTCAGTTCACATCACAATATTTACAGTCTAAAATACTCACAAGTTATTTACGTGTTTTTTATTGTCCGTTATTATGATCTGTATACATATACATATCACGAGCGTGTATACATTGATTTTTGTTTTCGGTATTTTTTTAGTCTCAATTCCAACTCGTTTCTACTCATATCAAAATATCAAATATTATATAATATATATTATGCTACCTACAGTGATAGGCGGAAAAAATTCCACGAACAAAACTCACAGAAAAAAAATTAAATATAAATGTGAACACAATATATACCAATACTCTACTCCTAATTTTGTGCTTATTTTCCATTGGTTTTTTTTCCGCGATTCGCTTACAATATGTCGTCGCAGCTAATGTGTACGATACCAGTAACTATATATACCTACGTCTCTGCAGCCTTCGCCTTAGAAATACCTAATACTGTTGAAAGCACCCTACGCACACCCTACAAGTTACAACCACCCAACCACACTATACCTACATACATTATTTTATACATCACTGCTCGAGGTATCTCTATTATACACCTGCAGCCTATATATATATATATTATATATATAATATGATTATCGTGAGTTATATATATAATATATATTATCTACAATGTGGAACGACTATTCTCCCGTGGCCGTTATATCTGCATTCA
Source organism: Myzus persicae (assembly GCF_001856785.1). Taxonomy (NCBI): domain Eukaryota; kingdom Metazoa; phylum Arthropoda; class Insecta; order Hemiptera; family Aphididae; genus Myzus; species Myzus persicae. The sequence goes on along the minus strand of NW_019100913.1, from coordinate 1,399,864 downwards.
CATACTATGGTATATAGTTAATTTACAATAATATATTAAATTATAATATTACGAAATATCGGCGGCGGGTCGAAATTCCACGGGGTGGGTGACCGTCGATCGGTCGCTGCGGCGGCGGGGCGGCGTGATACGGTCGGCGAGCGGCGGGCTGCAGCGCGGTGGCAATAATAGAAACCTCGGTTGGGTGCAGTGATTGGCCGCGCACCGACTCCACCCATTCGGGCAACAGCTCACACACGCACACACTGACACTCGAGCGCGCGCACACAACCGCCGCGACTTGTAATCCGCGTGTAATGTGCGCGCTTGTGTGCGCGGACCGTTTGTGTTCGGCGTGCGTCGCGAAAAGAACGGAGAGCGGGCGCGGTGTAGTAGTTGCGGTGGCGGCGGCGGTGCTGCAGATGGCGGGATGCTGCGGCGGCGGCGGAAAGGCGTCTGCAATCGTAACCATGGTAACGGTTTCGGAGCGGCAACCGCCGCAGCCGCCGCGGAGAACTTCATTAGGGGCTTCTATATACCGTTCAATCACGCCGCCGCCGCCACCGCCGCCGCCGCCGATATACGTATATATAATATTATGTGTGTGCGGCGAACGTGAAAATCCCCGGGCAGTCGAATACCTCTGCAGGACCGCGAGCGCGTCGTCACCGCATCCCGCGGTCTACATAAATAAATATACGCTTATTTATGCCAAAATGTTGATGAGATGTGGCCATTATATGGCTGTGTGCATATAGATACTATAGATATAGGCATGCGTAATGCGTATAATATATTACTTAATTTTACACGGATCTGTACCGCAGATGAATCATAAATATAATAATTAATAGCTTGACGTGAACCCAAGTTAAATGATTAAAAATATCGGTAAAATATTTTGTAAAAACTTAATATCCACGAGTTGTTACCTAAACCACGAACTGTGCTTAACCTAACCTACGTGTGTCATATGTGGCTATAATATGTTAGTTTGAATTAATTTCGGCTATGCAGTTTTTACTTTTTAGTGCTACTTGATAACTAATTTATTATTATAACTAACTTCTTCGACTGTTGATAATCACTAAAGATTATTTGTATTATCACTATCATTGCCTCGTGCATTTTAAGAAGAATTATTTTGAGATATAGATGTTTGAGAATCTACACATTTTTAAGTGATTTCGACGCCTTATGAAATTAACGAGGCGTGTGCATTGTGTTCCTAATGATCGAGGCACAATCATTTTATTTTCAATATACTTCACTGTAAAATAAAAAAATACCAACTAAATATAGATCACCTGCTATACTCCACTTGCGATTCAAGGTGGTGGATCACCTGCTACTATAGAGCGCCCCAGAGATTTCTTTTAACTGTAGTAAAAGTTTTAATTTTGATTTTATTATACCCCTAATTCTGTATAGTACGTACATATACGATATACGGCGTGGCGGAGCGTATGCGAATGCGATGTAGGAATGTTATAAGCTCTGCTCGAGGGCTGGATGGTTCTATTTAATAATACTCCGTGAATGATGCACTTCCCTGCAATCATCAATCAGTACATAAATACGCCACGGCAATATCCATACTAAATAAACGTATATGATTTTCTTTCAAAATTCACGTATACTTATATATATGCTCTGCAGAATATAGCTGTATAGTGAATCACGTGGACATATAATATTATTATGGATTTGGTTTTTATTCACGACCGCCATGATTCGCGTATTATATATATACGCCTGTATATGATGGTATGCCATATACCTATATACTCGCCGTGTAATAATATAGATAAATAAAAAAAAATAATCTTTTTTTTATTTACGAAAATGTCATTTCTTACGGTTTTATACAACGATTCGATGGGTGTTTTCGTCGTAAATATTATGTTGTTGTTATAAAACCACGAGTGATTTTTAAATACAGCATCTCGCATCGTTATATAATAATATAATATTATATAGGTATAGCTATATTATTATAGTGTCTGCAGCCTGTGGTGGCGCCAAAGTAAAGATATAAAAATATGTAGGATGCATATTAATATTGAATAGGTATACATAATTTTAATATATTTTAAGATTGTTAAAAATTAATTAAATTTATTTTTACCTGACCACAGTACCACACCTAACCAAGCCACATCCAGTGTTTATTCATTTATAATTAACATTACATAATGTACTAATTAATTCCAGACTGTAGGAAATATATAAATATATAACTAATATCAAGTAACTATATGTATACATTATAAATATAATATATACCTATACACAAACAGCGAGAAAAAAGCAAATAGACAACTCAATATATAACTAAGATAAAATTATACTGCTAAAATAATACGCACCTACTTACAACTAATAAAAATCTATTTACACATTTAAATCGAGACATGATTTTTTAAGTATTCAAAAGTGATGAGTTGGTAAGTATATAACAAAGATAATGTGGAGAAAATGGAACAATAAGAGATAATGTTGAAGAAAGGATCAAATGGGGCTAAAGTGCAATTGATGAAAATGGAGATAAGTAATAAAATGCACGTTCGCATCTTATTGACAAGACGATATTGGCATCAGTATTCCTTACATACTCTGTATGAATGACTAATCATGTCTAATATGATCTAATTATCCGGATGATGTATCTTATTCTGAACACGCTCGAGCCTTACATCATTCTTAGCCGAATATATTAAGGATGTTAATACTATCAGTTTATAATCTAGTACAGACCGAACTAATACTTCAAGTGTAGGTATAGTGTCCGCACACAACTATATTAGGGACCTTAGTAGATGTGAACTGGTCGGTACTACTTTTTATAAATTCCAAAACTATCGATGCATTTCCAATGGTATTTTTATGATTCTTTAAGTCCAATGATAGGAAAAAATTAATAAAAATAACTTTATAAGGAATCACGGTCAGGGGCATTGCCATTGTAAGAGCTTTATTAATAGTCAAGAGGAGAAATTCATGAAGTGGCATGGCATTCATTTTGTCTACATTAAGCGGTTAAGATCTCTATAAGTTCCACCCGGGTTGTAAAAATTTCGAGTTTAAATTCAATTTTAAGGAAAATGTTATGTCGTCTACAAAGTGGAGAAAATTATATCATTTGTGATCCACTTGGCAACTTAGTTAACAATTAATAGGTTTATTAAATATGAGAGGATTTCGGAGAACCCCAGTATTATCAAGATATATCTTATTCTCACTTTTTACACTTTTTGAAAACGTTCAAAGTTCTATTTCTATTAGACTTTTTCAACATAAATAACTCAACCAAACCAATACTCTCCCTGCAACCATTCCGTGTGCTGTAAGTCAATTCTTGCATCTGATATCGTTTTTGGTGCCACGCTGTATATACTATATACTTTAGTGCACTTATTACTACACAAAAATATAACTTTATATGTATATGTAGGTACCTATATAATATTTTTTTGTATTACATTTTAAAGATATACTTATAACTTTTAAGTTATAACATTATACATAAAATTATTTTAAAAAATATTATCAGTACAGTGCAGTTTTCTATTATTTTACGTACGTTGTAAACCTAAATCGCAATTTTGTATGCACTTAAATGGCTATATTAGTCTTGTTTTATAGTTTAAAATATTGTGATAAAGAATAGTTTTCTAAGAAAATAATAAGTATGAATATATAATGTCGAACACAAAATATCTTTTAAAGTTTTGCTAAGAGGAGTAAAATGTTGTGCAGTCCGCATAAAGTACAAAAGAAAATGTATTTATGCCTTTATGGGTATAGTTAATAGTTTTATTTATCACCAAGTCGCTTCTCTCATAGTATCCAAACGATTTAAAAAAATATTAATTATTAATTATCATTATACTCGTATTATCGTATTATTATTAATTTTAAATATTTAGGATGTTATAGATATATATAGTTATTATAGTATAATTAATAAGAAATAAAAACTACGTTGTTGATTTATAATTTCGTGGTATAGAATATTTAAGTTTATAATTTAAAATTATAATAATATAATAATATTTAATTCTTCGTATGTAAATTGAAAGTCTTACATGTACCTATATATTATATAGGCACATACGCATTCACTTCCTGTTAATTTAACGCACATTTTTAGGATGAAGTCAAAGTTTTCGATAAATACTTTGATTGCGAAATGTTTTTATCGATATTGTATAATTATCATATATTATAAAATTCCTCATCGCGTTAACAATAAAATGTCATCAAGAATCATATCTAACCGTCAAATAAAAACAAGCGTCTGCAGCAGTCGTTGCTCTCACTTCAGTCTACAACCAAAATTACCTCGTACTTGTAAATAGCTGTAAATTATCGAACTATAACTAACGACCATTGCAGATGCCGGGCTAATACTTTTAAGTTTGAGATTATTAAAAAAAAATCACCTCAGGTATACACATTACCTATAATACCGTGTAGGTATATAGTGTAATACTCCCATATTTGTGACAGTTATTGTATAATTATTGTTACCTGTATACGTATATATTATGCACACGATGTTATTAAACTTTTCGTTTTATTACACCTATGTAAATGTTTATCACTTTTTTCGGTTCACAGGCGAAAAACCGCACAAATGTCAGGTGTGCGGAAAAGCGTTCAGCCAGTCGTCGAATCTAATTACCCACAGCCGGAAGCATACTGGGTACAAACCGTTTGCGTGTGACTTGTGCGGCCGTGCTTTCCAACGCAAAGTCGATCTCCGTAGGCACAAGGAAACGCAGCACACTGATTTCCGGTCCGGAAGTCTCACGTAAGCCGGACCACCCACTCCACCCCCCATATAAAAAAAAAAATTTTAAAAAAAAATGTCTATAATTATTGCCGCGCATACTACACTATATTATAACTCGCACCTGTATCCACTTTTACATTACATTGTTATAAATATATTATATATAAATATATTTAATATATACTTATATAATAGTATATCATATTATAATAATATACTACATAAGTGTCTTATCGTTTCTTCTGTTTCTTTTTTTTTTTAAAAAAACTACATTGTTTGCGAAGTTTTTCCACCTTCAATGATCAGTGGTGAACCATCATAACTATTATTATTATTATTATTATTATTATTATTATTATTATTGTCGTTATATTGTATCGATTGAATATAAATCGCAGTCGCTGTGTGTTCATAAAATGTATCATAATATTGTAAAATATTGTACACACAACGACGCGAGACGTCATGCATGACATGTATTTCTTAAATTCAATTTTATATAATTCATATTATAATACTTAATATACTGTATTTGTAATATATAATATATATGCATAGATCTTATACTAAGTATAACTGTGTAAGGTCAATGAGTATAAGTATAGTTATATCATATATCATTATGAATGTGCTTCTTATAATAATTATTATGTATATATATATATCATAATATAATAGCCGTGTTCTTGTTTTCATACAAATGTTTCTTTATTATTTATTTACGTATTTATTATTATTATTATTATTATTATTATTATTATTATTATTATTATAATAATAATTTTTTTTTTTACCCTAAATAGTTACCTGTATTTGTCTAGCTTTTCTTAAATAATAATAATTTTTAATGTATTTATAATATGTATTTCGTTTGATGTTTAAGTAATTTATTGCAATTTTGTTTTGTTGAATAAACGAACTCATCATTTTAACACAATTAATTTCAACCGTCATTTGGCAAATTGAATAAAACAAACGTGTAGTATCTTTTTTGAAACCATATTCAAATTTTCTTCGTTTTATCTAAGACTAGAAAACGTTTTTATATTTTTTATTAAAAAAAAATGTAACAAATAATATTACCTGTAGGTACATCAACTACCATATACATAGAAATACACATTCCATATAACCTACGGCTCGCAAACCTTAACTAAATATTCATGTAGAAACATATTTTACTGTATTTTCTAGAAATTAATAATACTATATCCAAATCGGAATAAACTAACTTTATCGTGGAATAGGTTGCTGCAAAATGAAATATAAAATAAAAATAATAGAAAATACTGCGCTGCACTAGTGACGGTGTACATAACAATTTAATTCGCCTTCTCACGCCGCATTTAGTATCTCCGCGTACCCTAGCTTTATATACAATCGAATTTATTCTAAAACCAACATTTTAATACTAATATTGAATTGTTTTTAAATGAGATTTATATTTCAGGAAACTCATTCCCTAACAAGTTCATTGTTATTAATTTTTATTGTGAATGAAATAACGTAACAAACTTTCCATCACAAAAATACAATTCTATTGATATAATAGTATAAAGATTCAATATATATCACCTAATATTAATAATAAACATTTAATGTACCCATATTATAGGTATGGATATTTTTTTAATACACATTTGGTATAATTACCATATTTTTGTTAAAAAAACGGGTTTTCAGCTAATATAGATTCAGATCAGTGAATTCATGGTGTAAATAATAATGAAATGACCTTCATTAATTACTTTCAGCTAGCCTGAGTCGCAGGAAAGTTAAAAGTTGAATAATACTATTGTATATACATGCGTAACTGCAGCTTAAGACAAATAGTAGGTATTAGTTTTAAGTAAAGAAAAAAGTATCAAAAAATTACGGAATCTAAGTATTGTAATGATTCTGAATACGTTTTTCTTATATATCTTATGAGTTATTGTTATAATTTTAAAGAATTTCGTATTCAAATGAAAACGGGTTTAATTGGGCCAATAATAAAGGAAACTTAAGGTATGAAATGTTTCTGCGTCGTAAAATATAACAGTGAAACCTCTGAATACCAGATTATCTTGGTCATATATTTGATATAATGATTTATGTTCGTTAAATTGTAATTCTTCATAAAACAAACTAAATGTTACACTATGTAACTTGTAACACAATGTGCGTAATAATATAACGCATAGCTGATACAAAATGCACCACGCGTATACATTTTTATTTTAGCAATTAGTTTAAGCTACATCATGTTATACATGAAATAGGTGTCAAAGTTCTGAATGATCAAAAAAATAAATAAAAAGCTGCACATCAAAAAATAATGTTAACACTATCCAGTAATAATATATACATGTATAATCTCATAATCTCATTAATCTAACGGCTATAAAATATACTTACTTTTTTATTCAATTTGTAATATTTAGATTTACTATACATCGATTTGTTCGATCGTGAAGCAATATAATTTTATAGTTATATAAAGTATCATACTTTTTCAACTTGGCTCTTTTTTGTATCGATGAAACTTAAAAAAAAAATATGATTCTATTAATTTATTTATTTTCTAACAAATAGTTTAACAATAGATTATGATATTATAATCAAAATATTACAGAAATTGGTCACTATTTCAAACCACTGGCTGCGTGGAAGTGAGAATTCATCATACAGTAGAATCAATAATAATAGTAAGTCATAGATATATATGCGAGTAGATATCAGATATGTAACAATAAACATTTAACAAACAATAACAATGTCATAAATTAAAATTGACAAATAAGATATAATAATACTGGTTAAGTAAATTTAAGTGAATAAAGTAAACAAAATGAAGGGAGAAAACAGAACATTCTAGAACATAATACTGCAGTGTTGCAGTACAACTATAAAAATTGATAATAAGCCAATCATGTTTGGCGTATTTAAATAAACTTGTCCTAATCTAATAATGGAGATAATAATTTTTTTTTTAAATGGTTAGGATAATAAAAGTTATGAGAGGGTTAATTTAAAATCTCACACACAAATGCACAAATACATAATTGGGTCAAAATTGTGCAAAATAATTTCTCAATTATTTAGGAATAGTTGTATTTATATTGTGCTTACAACGGGTACAATGATAATGATTTGGTAGAATTATGCTTAAATAATGAGGTGTCTATAATAAATGAAGATATAAGGTATATTAAATATATTTTTAATTGAATATGCACATAGTGCATTTGTGGCGTCATGTCATAAACATGATTGAGAAATAATAACGTCCATCATTATATCCAGTTACTAGAAATTTCAGACTTTGTTCTGGTAAACTCTTGGTTTAGTGCAGAGGTACCCCATAAGAAAAAACTTTTTAGAGGCGACTTTTTAAGATCCAGCGTTCTTTTTGAGTCACTCTATAAGTATATAAGTATTAAGTACATATAATTATATAATGTATATTATATTATGCAGTTACAACTAAAATTTAATAAAAACAGTATAACACAGTACACAAATAAAATATAGTATGTCCCAACGAAAATATGATATATAGAAATAATAATATTTATCTTGCTATAATATCGGTAATTATTTACTGCGGTAAAGTGTAATATCTATTAATCGTTTAAAAATAACGAAAATGTTAGAGAAAATGTTTTGTTTAATAATATAGGTACCAGGTACCACCAACAATGACGAGGTCCAATATTGATAGAGATGTCAAAATGAAATTTATAAAGTTTCACGCACTACACATAAACGACAGGCTGCGATAAACGAAAAAATAAATATTTGCTCTGGTTCGGAATCTAAAACGTACATCGGTTATGGTATATTTGAAATTACTTAATCCTGCGACACGAACTCCGGATCGATATTGTTTACAATATGCATCCGTATAATATGGTATCATATTTACACACGATAAGGTAAGCTGCTGGTTTGCATACAAATGCAATAATATTTTGAAAATTGTTGATCACTCGAAAACGCGAAAAAAAGTAATATGGACTGCGCGTAACTCAAGCACGGAGTGTATCTGATATTCTCGTCCATACTATATAATATATAAATATAAATACAATAGATATACTTATACGTACACCTTTAATCTATACATCGATCCAAAAACTTTGTATGTACTATATGTACATCACATAACATGATATAGTGAACGATTTTTTTTTTTAATAAACTTGAACGCGTCGAATACACTTTTATCTCCTTTTTATTAGGCGTACGCTCAAGGATTTTATCCCACGTGACCTCCGCCGCCTCCGCCTTTTCAATCATTTTATATGTGCCCGTATATTATATTATATTGTATATTTATATATATATATAGCTGGGTAGGTACCGCATGAGGGGCTCACCCTGGCACTAGCGCCAACGTACGCATATACGTGCAGGTTTCCCATCGAGAGGTTTTCACGAACATAGTATATAACTATACATAAGTGCACTTTTTTTTTCTCCTCGAGCTTACGAATGTTGAACGGTCTTTGCTGACATTATTTTTTTCCTTTTTACGCTCGATTTTGCCTCCGCTCGCACGCCGTACGGGCGGACGATCCCGCAGAGAAATGTTTCTCTTCACCCCCCCCCCCCCCAGGGATCTACCACTAGGTCTCTCTCAGTCTCAACACATACGTATTATGTATATAGAGACAATATGATATAATATAATATACCGTGTACGTACTGCTCGGTATGAATTCAAAATCAATATAACGCCTCCGATATATACGTAATATTGCATTAAATTATACCCGTTCTAGTTCTTGTTCGCGAAGTTGATGATTAAAAACAAAGCAAAATATTATTATACGCGCTTTACAATATATATTTGACATATAATTATGTAGTGCGGCAGAGTACATGTGATTGAAAAGTGAAAAATCTCGACGAATTTCTTCAAATGTATTTCGTTTTATGTCCCGTGCTCCTGTGATTTAATGATGACTTCTATAATATAATCTGCTGATATAGACATATTATTACAGTAATATACCTTGAAACTCTCAAAGATTGAGTATAAAGTCAAACCCCAATTTCGGTTCCACCCAGCCCCTGATTCGGTTAATTATGTCCAGTGATATATTAACGTTTATATATAATTATTTTTTCATTTTTTTAACATTCTAATATGTATTTTTGCTTACTGTGTATTTTAACTCGTCGATCCCTTCATCTATAGCTATATAATATGATATAACCAGTAACCACGATATTATGTAACCGAATGGTCCATTAATAATTAGGGATCACGATATCATAAATACACTGCAGATGATCACAGAAGGCCACAACACCCAAGTAAAATAACCCGAATGTATCGAATAATAATTGGGAAAGTTTCGGAAATACTAGATCCTGAAACTATTTGACATAAGTAACATTTATTTATTTTTTCAACAAACTTTGTCGACATCATGATACCAAGTACCTATTCTTAAATAATAAATAGAAGATATATTGTTATCGTCATAATTTAAGTACTTATTTTCTTTCCTTTATACAAGTTATATGTAATGAATTCCCCGAGGGGCGGAAAACTACTACAGTTCTCCCTACATAAATACGACACTGGTTATGTCCGCACGTAGGTATAATTAATAATTGTAGTATAACTGTTACCTTTATACTATGAAAGGACCACATTATTACTAGTGACTCCTTATTCCACGTATGTACACGGTTAAAATATACAGGTTATTGCATATAGACTCGTATTGTTGTAATCAGATAGAAAATGGCAACGTACAGGCCACAGATCATAAGTACCAATTTTTCTTATCACCTAAAATACGCTGACAAAAGCTAACAAATTCAAAATTCCTACTCATATATTTACTCGATTATTATTTGCTGATTGAGAAGGCGACAAGAGGAATATATTATGCAATAACCTTTCCATGTTTTCTGCCATACGGTATGTATATAGGATATATAATTTTCCGAGCGATTTAAAATATCGTGGAATAATATTATTCTGACGGTTAAGATATTTGCTGTAAGCTGTAGTGCTCGAGATTTCAAAGTTATTAGTTATTATTAGGTACCAAGAAATGGGTAAACATGGCTAACCTTTCTGTGGTTTTTCCACAATATTATACATTACAAGCGCCACAAAAACGAGAAGCTTTTGTGCGATAGTCACCCATATTATAGCATATTATGGCCATTTTACTTTGCGCCTGAAACAGGTAGAGAATAAATAGAATAATAAAATAATATCCGTCCCCTTAAATAATAACGTAGTATACCTACTATTGTATACATTAAGTTGCAGCCATAGAGCAGTCGAACAAATTTCCCAGGCACTCGCCTTGCCCCAGGGACGGCCCCGCAGAGTCGAGTTGAGTTAATAATAACTTTTTAAACTGTTTTATTCTCATCGTGTAATACACGCATATTATTACGTTCGGGCTTACATTCAGATTTTTAACGAGCGCTTCGGTGTAGGTACGGTCGTTTATTTATTCGATTGCTTCACGCGTCTCTTTTATTATATATATATATATATATATATATATGTATATAGTCGTCCCTCCCGTACATGTACAGTTTACTTTTAAGTCGAACATCTAAAAGTTTAGATACTTTTTTATACATTTGTATGTATATATATACAATTTCATTATGGTAATTTAACGTTTCTGCATTACTTGCGCACTACTACGCTATTGTAACGCTTTAAGAAAGCTCGTCGGAAACTCCGTTTATGCAACGAATTTACATTTTATTCAGCCAAAGTTCGGTCGACTCCGGTGCGTGTGTGTGTGTTTTATTCCATCAAACTCTTTCGGAATACATACGAGGTTGAATGCGCACCGTGTGATCAAAATATATTTTGTATAGGCACGTATAATAATATTATGAAATCTTTCAGAAAAACGCACAAGCAAATTATTTAAGTACGAATTAATTTAAATAACGCCATTATATGAAATCGAAAAATATATAACACACGTATTATACCATACTGCAGATACACTCATACACAGGGAGAACGGAGTGGGGACCAAATTCGAGTCGAAATATTTTTAATTTATCGGGGCCACCCACAAATCGCCAATGGTGATTTAACCAAAATGTTTTTCTGGCTATATATTTGTCTTATTATTTTCAGAACCTACAAAATCACATAAAACTAATAGATATTTTAGATTCATTTATAATAATGTATTACTGCTTTTAGTAATATCAAAGCCTTCCAATCACTATTTTGGTGTTTCGTTTAACTTACAATGTATTGATGTAGGAACCACTACCACTTATACTTGAGAAGTAAAATTAGTATAGTTAATAGTGTTTGATTCAACTCAATATTAATAATTAAAATGTATGTATTTATAATTATTGTAATTACACAATGGTGTTTCAATGGTTAGGTATAGTAAGTATTTATTTACAAATTGCCGATGCATTTACTAATTTTGTAAATTAAATCTAATATAAAGTGACCAGGTCATCTGGAAAATTCTCATTTCCAGACCGGCCACTCCGCCCCCCTGCGCATACAACATAATATTATAGTGTGTCGAGTTCACTTCCGATAGGCCAATATTAAAATGTAATAAAAATATAGGTATTATATAGATATACGATACTATTATTGTTATAGATATTATTATTGCGCAAGTATTACGTGTGAAATTTTTCACCCTGCGCAATTTCGATTTTATACCATCACTCTCGCGTTTATACGGTCTGCAGGATAAATGTGCTCTGAAGATGAAACGGGACACGACAAATGGACACAATCAAACTGCGGGACCGGACCCTATATAGGTGTGTGTGTTTATATATCTATATATAAATCGACAGGTTTTTCCAATCATAAAGGAGATTTACGGCGGCTCAACCGGACGGCCGAAACGTTTTGCGAAAACTCACACGAATTTATATATATATATATATATGTATCTGTCCATAGACATTCCCGCGTGCTGGCTAGAGAATATAAAGGGACGATGCGGTGTTGTGCGAAACAATTGGCACGGCGAGTCCGGTCCCCAGAGAAATCCTGGGCCGAAACAAAATCCTTGCAATAATGAGGTCTCACACAAACTGGCCGTACACTGTGTATATATATATATATATAAACACACACACACTTACACATGTGTATGTACACTCACACGTAGTCGAATCTTTCGCCAGACCCGAAAATGTGGTGAATTCAATTTCGCTCTCTTCGCCGTCGCTTATAAATGTGTCAGTGTGTGTGTGTGAGCGTTCGCAATATTGTGTATGAAAAACCCGTCGCGGAAAGCGCGTGTCCTGGATTTAAAGGATCTCGGCGGTCATTCGTTTGAAGTAATTTAAATGAACTGAGCGTTGATTTTCCTCCCCGCGATTTTCTGCACTGCTGGACGCGCAGTCGCCGCCGATAGATATACTGCAGCCGAGGGCGATCGAGGTCATCGTCGAGGATAATTTAATAATAATTTAATCGATTCGAACCGTCAGTCATCGCGCTCGTCGTCCTGGCGGTGGCGAATCGCGACGCCCAAGCGTTTCGCATAATATTTCATGTATTATAATAGATATTATACCTATTAGATAAAACATATTTTTTGTTATTTGTAATTATTGTTGTAGACTTGTAACAAATAACAATACCAAATCATATTATTACGAGTACCTATCATATGAGTGGGTATTCTTACAACAATAATATTATTACAAAAAACAAAAAAAAACATTTATGTCTCGACTAATAATTGTATTTGATATAGTTACAATATACCTATAACATACTCATGTTTCACAACAAAGAATCGAAACCAAATATTACAATACCATTATAATAATATTTTGTAAAATTATTACATGAAGTCCGCACTGAGCCTATCTGATACCATGGGGGGGACATTTTACGCAAAATTTGAGTAATGATTACGATTTGTTTTGAATATAAAACGATATTTTTATTACCAATACATACACTGCGGGAGTTTCATCGCTAAAAAATATTTAAGCCAACCTCCTTTTTTTAACCATCGAACGGATTCGAAGAATATATACTGCACCATAGCTTAACGGTCAATAATAGTTACCATCATATTATATTAAACGTTATTGTTTTTATTTAATTGTTCATACCCTATCTACTACAAACCGTGAAAAATAAGTTTTATTTTACACGTTCTAAATACAAATTTGTCGGTATCCATACATAATAATGTACACTACATTCTGTAGCGAATCATTTCTCACCACCACGACCGTCGCACGAGTACATTATTATTATATTTATATTATTATCATTCTACGAAAACCATTCGCATCATCAATCAGCTCTCGTGAGCATATTATACACATATACACTCCCCTTCGGGGCGTATATTATGTGTGTGGTGGAGTAGACACGAAATCTTCATTGAAATCCAAATTTAACACCGAGTGCATACAGATTTTTGTATTCTCTCGTAATCAATCAACCAACGCCGTAGAACATATTACGTGCACGTCACAGCTTACTACGTGTGTATCAGTGCCTAAAATGTTCAGGTAGGTATATATTATATTATAAATGTAATAATATTGTCATAGGTATTCACAATCTCACGTCTAATATCATACTGAAAAAATGAAAATATCCATTCCCCGACCTAATATAATATTAGTTATGAAATAAATAATTTTTTTTGAAACGAGGTGGTTTTCCGCCAGCACGCTGGAAAAACATTTTTTCGACATCGCAGATATAACTATTATAACTACATAGGTATTTTGAAATAAATTATCACTGTTGTCTATAGTTTTTAAATCGAAATATTTTTAACTTCCTCCATTTAAACTGAAGTCGTGTCCACATTACCTAAATGTCGAGTTATTTCTTTAAAATATGTAAAAGTATGTGACACATAAGCGGGGAATAAAGAGTCTGTTTTATGTATTCTCAAAGTCATAATCAAATTAAATTTTATTTGAAACGAATATCTGTTGCCACTGAAAAACAACCCTACCGCTGTTTATACCCTTTTTAAAAGATAATAATTTACAACCAGAACCGAAACAAGCAAAAGGTACCAGCAGTTATTGCGGTGTAAACCAATAAAACGTTCTGCAGATATATTGTGTATAGTATTCTATATTTTTAGATTTTGTGTACAGCTTTTCGCCGTTCCTCACAATAATATTATAATGTACCTAATATTTGCGTGGAACATAAATTCATATTCATCTGCGTGCGAGTGTGCTTTTATTGGCAAACGTCTAAATGTTGTTTGGTGTCGGGCGGAACGATAAATTGTTGCCTTGGGAATCGTTCACCGTTCAGCGAGATTACATTTTGATCTGATCATCTGACACCATCACGATATTATTCCAGGACCGAACGCCCCCTCTCTCCTCACGCGCACCGCAGAAAGGGGGCAATTTGAATAAAAAAATATTAATATTATTATTTATATCATTATTATTATTATTATTATTATTATCATTTACCGTCCAAACGGTTTGATTATTTTTCTTCCCCCACAGCCACAGAAAAGCTGACAGCCATTTACAGTTATATCATTATAATTTATACGACACCAGTTTATGTGTGTGTGTGTGTGTGTGTGTGTGTGTGTGTGTGTGTTAAACGTCAATCATGCGGACGACATAAATGATTTATGAGCCAAAAACGTTGAACTGCGATGTACTTAAAATAACCACCTGAGTCGACAAGTTATAATAGAGTGATATTCCTGCTAAAAAATATTTCGTACAAGTTATCTTAAAGTTTGATCTTCATTACAATTATTGTATTATAAATATTGGTTAAAGATATTATATTAATATTATTAGGATTAGACTTTAAATGAGGCAATCAAGCTAGCTGGGCAGAAGCAAATTTGAATAATTCTCCAACGAATCAAACTTCCGAAATCTTTTCTACCTAATCTTTCTTTCTTTAAACGGTACCTACGTATGTGACCAGACAAATTTAGGGGGCTTACATAAATTAAGTCAAAATAAAATACTGAATTGATAATAACATTATAATTACCTAAAATATGATGGAAGTTAATAAAATAGAAATGCGACGGTGTGATGTACCGAAATAACTCTGATTATAATTTGTTATAATTTTATTATTATTGTATTGTTATTGAAAAAGCATAAAAAATGGGTCTTAAGAAATAAGAGATATCAGAAAAATGGTTAAGAATAAAGGTATTTTAATTATTATAATTTTAAAACGGTAACAATATGACAACTATAACAACATTTTAATATATTGTGTACTTGTTCGAGATTTATGCTATTGTTTTTGAGATGGAAATTGTAGGCGATTAATGACCATAGTATTTATGACTATAAGAGAATATGAACAAGTCTTACGATAAAAAAAAAATTTTATATTAAATTAGGCTTATCAAACTCTGAGATCTTATCAATGATTGAAAGTGCAATTCTATCATGCAACAATGTCATATTATTTATTTTAGAACACAAATTTGCATATTGTGTGGATATACAGATTGCAAGTATCTTTCTATTTTCAATAAAAAGAGCATTTTAATATAAAAAAAACCCTAATTTTAAAGGAGATATTTGGTACTCGATTGAAATAGTACTTAAGTGGTTAGCTACTATAAATATTGTATTAGTTTTATTCAAGAAATAAAATATGTTCAATAAGATAAACTCCTACATTTAAAATTTTGATTTTAGTGAGTATATAATAATTATATGTATATTAATATTGATTGAATGGAGTAAAAATTAATATTAATAAATATTAATTTCAAATATTAGTCATTGAGTATTTAAATAAATCCCCTGGAATTTCGATGACCTCAGTAGTCTAGACCATTAATTTTTCAAAAATGAAAATAAGAATGTATTATTACCAAGTAATGATTTAGGGTGCAATTTATAAGGGTTTTGAGTAGTCTTTGTCAACTATTTCCGCAAGAAAATAATTTATGTAAATTTATTCATCAATAAGACGAGACAAATATTCAGTCCGTTTAAGCTATATAGTGAATTCTCCCTTCATAGGTATTAAACACTTTATTTCTGACAAAATAATAATAATAATAATAATAATAATAACATCATTAAAATATTAAATATAAATTTATGCTACAACACTTGAATGTATAATATTATAATGAATGATAAAAATCAACTTTTAATAAATGAATTTAAATTTAAAAGAAAACCAACAAATGACATCAGTTCATTTTAACATAATAAATTGGATTAAAAGACATTATTGATATTCCATCCGAGTTATTTTAAACTAAATTTAAGAATAATAAATTATATATTAACTATTAAGTTGTTTAAGTAGGTACATTTACATGATAAAAATTGATAAGATATTTTGTATGTATATATTACATAGCATAGAATGATACATACAATTAAATTTATTT